>NW_027094673.1:0-64517 GCF_029207755.1 Chamaea fasciata
CCCAGGTGGGAATTGGCCATTCCCTGACACTGTTAGGAAGCATCCCATTCCTCACCTCATTTCTCAAAGGAAGAACAGCTAAGTGGATGGTGGAGGGAAAAAACACTGTGTATTTTGCCAAACACTGACATATAATTTTCTAACCTTCTCCTTTTACCCCCTGGGGCCAAGTAGGCCTTGGGTATAAACATCAACCCCCTTTCCATGTGTACCATAGTTAAAACTTTCTAGGTCGCTTTTCTAGTGTTCATAGAAGATGCCTGTAGAGATTGAACAAAATCATTATTCTGCAAGAAAAGAGCAGAATACAAACTCAATGAACTCACCTCACTGATTTCCTCTACTTTAAATCTTAATCTGCCCATAGCAATGAGCAATAATTAGGCAAGCTTTGGTCCTTGTCGCTGCACTTCTGCTCATCCCATTTGCTTTTATGGTTTTAACCCAGTGTCGAAAATTTTCCTTATTTTATTTCTCTTTTTTTTGTGACATTTCATTCATGTCAATTCTTCTCCACTCTCTTTCTATGCATGTCTTCCCGGAGTTCAGGATTTCAATTGGAGTCATTTGGGCAAGCTTGGCACCTTTGCACTGCCCCTGCTTTCATCTCTGGCCATTCGGTGCTAATTGCGCAGTTTCCGGATTTTCTCGGATTTTCTCACTTGCGTGCTTTTTGGATCACATCTCCACTCCAGAGCGCTTGATCCACTTTATCCTCTGATTTCCAGATTTCATTCCCTTTCCCGAAAGGAAGGCTTTCCCTTTCGGGAAAATGAATGAAATCTGCTGATTTCAATGAGCAATAATTGGGCAAGCTTTGGTCCTTGTCGCTGCACTTCTGCTCATCCCATCTGCTTTTATGGTTTTAACCCAGCGTCCAAAATTTTCCTTATTTTATTTCTCTTTTTTTTTGTGACATTTCATTCATGTCAATTCTTCTCCACTCTCTTTCTATGCATGTCTTCCCTGAGTTCAGGATTTCAATTGGAGTCATTTGGGCAAGCTTGGCACCTTTGCACTGCCCCTGCTTTCATTTCTGGCCATTTGGTGCTAATTGCGCAGTTTCCAGATTTTCTCGTATTTTTTCACTTGCGTGCTTTTTGGATCACATCTGCTGTGCAGAGGGCTTGGTCCTATTTGTTCTCTGATTTCCAGATTTCATTCCCTTTCCCGAAAGGAAGGCTTTCCCTTTCGGGAAAGGGAATGAAATCTGCTGATTTCAATGAGCAATAATTGGGCAAGCTTCGGTCCATGTCCTTGCACTTCTGCTCATCCCATCTGCTTTTATGATTTTCACCTGGCCGCAAAAATATTCCTGCTTTTTTTCTTTGTTTTTCGTGACATTTTATTCATATCAATTCTTCTCCACTCTCTTTCTATGCATGTCTTCCCTGAGTTCAGGATTTCAATTGGAGTCATTTGGGCAAGCTGGCACCTTTGCACTGCCCCTGCTTTCATCTCTGGCCATTCGGTGCTAATTGCGCAGTTTCCGGATTTTTCTCGGATTTTTTCACTTGCGTGCTTTTTGGATCACATCTGCTGTCCAGAGGGCTTGATCCTATTTGTTCTCTGATTTCCAGATATCATTCCCTTTCCCAAAAAGAAGGCTTTCCCTTTTGGGAAAGGGAATGAAATCTGCGGATTTCGATGAGCAATAACTGGGAAATTTTCGGTCCATGTCCTTGTACTTCTGCTCATGTCAATTGCTTTTATGATTTTCGCCAAGATTCTGAATTATTTACTGATTTGTTTTTTTTTTTTTTGGGACAATTCATTTCTGTCAGTTCTTCTCAACTCTCTTTCTATGCATGTCTTCCCTGAGTTCAGGATTTCAATTGGAGTCATTTGGGCAAGCTTGGCATCTTTGCACTGCCCCTGCTTTCATCTCCGGCCATTCGGTGCTAATTGCGCAGTTTCCAGATTTTCTCGTATTTTTTCACTTGCGTGCTTTTTGGATCACATCTGCTCTCCAGAGCGCTTGATCCCTTTGTTCTCTGATTTCCAGATATCATTCCCTTTCCTAGAAAGAAGGCTTTCCCTTTTGGGAAAGGGAATGTAATCTGCCCATAGCAATGAGCAATAATTGGGCAAGCTTTGGTCCTTGTCGCTGCACTTCTGCTCATCCCATTTGCTTTTATGGTTTTAACCCAGTGTCGAAAATTTTCCTTATTTTATTTCTCTTTTTTTTGTGACATTTCATTCATGTCAATTCTTCTCCACTCTCTTTCTATGCATGTCTTCCCGGAGTTCAGGATTTCAATTGGAGTCATTTGGGCAAGCTTGGCACCTTTGCACTGCCCCTGCTTTCATCTCTGGCCATTCGGTGCTAATTGCGCAGTTTCCGGATTTTCTCGGATTTTCTCACTTGCGTGCTTTTTGGATCACATCTCCACTCCAGAGCGCTTGATCGACTTTATCCTCTGATTTCCAGATTTCATTCCCTTTCCCGAAAGGAAGGCTTTCCCTTTCGGGAAAAATGAATGAAATCTGCTGATTTCAATGAGCAATAATTGGGCAAGCTTTGGTCCTTGTCGCTGCACTTCTGCTCATCCCATCTGCTTTTATGGTTTTAACCCAGCGTCCAAAATTTTTCCTTATTTTATTTCTCTTTTTTTTTGTGACATTTCATTCATGTCAATTCTTCTCCACTCTCTTTCTATGCATGTCTTCCCTGAGTTCAGGATTTCAATTGGAGTCATTTGGGCAAGCTTGGCACCTTTGCACTGCCCCTGCTTTCATTTCTGGCCATTTGGTGCTAATTGCGCAGTTTCCAGATTTTCTCGTATTTTTTCACTTGCGTGCTTTTTGGATCACATCTGCTGTGCAGAGGGCTTGGTCCTATTTGTTCTCTGATTTCCAGATATCATTCCCTTTCCCAAATAGAAGGCTTTCCCTTTTGGGAAAGGGAATGAAATCTGCTGATTTCAATGAGCAATAATTGGGCAAGCTTTGGTCCTTGTCGCTGCACTTCTGCTCATCCCATTTGCTTTTATGGTTTTAACCCAGCGTCCAAAATTTTCCTTATTTTATTTCTCTTTTTTTTGTGACATTTCATTCCTGTCAATTCTTCTCCACTCTCTTTCTATGCATGTCTTCCCTGAGTTCAGGATTTCAATTGGAGTCATTTGGGCAAGCTTGGCACTTTTGCACTGCCCCTGCTTTCATCTCTGGCCATTCGGTGCTAATTGCGCAGTTTCCGGATTTTCTCGGATTTTCTCACTTGCGTGCTTTTTGGATCACATCTCCACTCCAGAGCGCTTGATCCACTTTATCCTCTGATTTCCAGATTTCATTCCCTTTCCCGAAAGGAAGGCTTTCCCTTTCGGGACAGGGAATGAAATCTGCTGATTTCAATGAGCAATAATTGGGCAAGCTTCGGTCCATGTCCCTGCACTTCTGCTCATCCCATCTGCTTTTATGGTTTTCCCTTGGCCTCCAAGATCTTCCTGATTTTATTTGTCTTTTTTTTCGTGACATTTCATTCATGTCAATTCTTCTCCACTCTCTTTCTATGCATGTCTTCCCTGAGTTCAGGATTTCAATTGGAGTCATTTGGGCAAGCTTGGCACCTTTGCACTGCCCCTGCTTTCATCTCTGGCCATTCGGTGCTAATTGCGCAGTTTCCGGATTTTCTCGGATTTTTTCACTTGCGTGCTTTTTGGATCACATCTGCTGTCCAGAGGGCTTGATCCTATTTGTTCTCTGATTTCCAGATATCATTCCCTTTCCCAAAAAGAAGGCTTTCCCTTTTGGGAAAGGGAATGAAATCTGCGGATTGCGATGAGCAAATAATTGGGAAATTTTCGGTCCATGTCCTTGTACTTCTGCTCATGTCAATCGCTTTTATGATTTTCGCCAAGATTCTGAATTATTTACTGATTTGTTTTTTTTTTTTTTGGGACAATTCATTTCTGTCAATTCTTCTCCACTCTCTTTCTATGCATGTCTTCCCTGAGTTCAGGATTTCAATTGGAGTCATTTGGGCAAGCTTGGCACCTTTGCACTGCCCCTGATTTCATCTCTGGCCATTCGGTGCTAATTGCGCAGTTTCCGGATTTTCTCGGATTTTTTCACTTGCGTGCTTTTTGGATCACATCTGCTCTCCAGAGCGCATGATCCCCTTTAGTTCTCTGATTTCCAGATATCATTCCCTTTCCTAGAAAGACGGCGTTCCCTTTTGGGAAAGGGAATGTAATCTGCCCATAGCAATGAGCAATAATTGGGCAAGCTTTGGTCCTTGTCGCTGCACTTCTGCTCATCCCATTTGCTTTTATGGTTTTAACCCAGTGTCGAAATTTTCCTTATTTTATTTCTCTTTTTTTTGTGACATTTCATTCATGTCAATTCTTCTCCACTCTCTTTCTATGCATGTCTTCCCGGAGTTCAGGATTTCAATTGGAGTCATTTGGGCAAGCTTGGCACCTTTGCACTGCCCCTGCTTTCATCTCTGGCCATTCGGTGCTAATTGCGCAGTTTCCGGATTTTCTCGGATTTTCTCACTTGCGTGCTTTTTGGATCACATCTCCACTCCAGAGCGCTTGATCCACTTTATCCTCTGATTTCCAGATTTCATTCCCTTTCCCGAAAGGAAGGCTTTCCCTTTCGGGAAAATGAATGAAATCTGCTGATTTCAATGAGCAATAATTGGGCAAGCTTTGGTCCTTGTCGCTGCACTTCTGCTCATCCATCTGCTTTTATGGTTTTAACCCAGCGTCCAAAATTTTCCTTATTTTATTTCTCTTTTTTTTTGTGACATTTCATTCATGTCAATTCTTCTCCACTCTCTTTCTATGCATGTCTTCCCTGAGTTCAGGATTTCAATTGGAGTCATTTGGGCAAGCTTGGCACCTTTGCACTGCCCCTGCTTTCATTTCTGGCCATTTGGTGCTAATTGCGCAGTTTCCAGATTTTCTCGTATTTTTTCACTTGCGTGCTTTTTGGATCACATCTGCTGTGCAGAGGGCTTGGTCCTATTTGTTCTCTGATTTCCAGATATCATTCCCTTTCCCAAAAAGAAGGCTTTCCCCTTTTGGGAAAGGGAATGAAATCTGCTGATTTCAATGAGCAATAATTGGGCAAGCTTTGGTCCTTGTCGCTGCACTTCTGCTCATCCCATTTGCTTTTATGGTTTTAACCCAGCGTCCAAAATTTTCCTTATTTTATTTCTCTTTTTTTTTGTGACATTTCATTCCTGTCAATTCTTCTCCACTCTCTTTCTATGCATGTCTTCCCTGAGTTCAGGATTTCAATTGGAGTCATTTGGGCAAGCTTGGCACTTTTGCACTGCCCCTGCTTTCATCTCTGGCCATTCGGTGCTAATTGCGCAGTTTCCGGATTTTCTCGGATTTTCTCACTTGCGTGCTTTTTGGATCACATCTCCACTCCAGAGCGCTTGATCCACTTTATCCTCTGATTTCCAGATTTCATTCCCTTTCCCGAAAGGAAGGCTTTCCCTTTCGGGACAGGGGAATGAAATCTGCTGATTTCAATGAGCAATAATTGGGCAAGCTTCGGTCCATGTCCCTGCACTTCTGCTCATCCCATCTGCTTTTATGGTTTTCCCCTGGCCTCCAAAATCTTCCTGATTTTATTTGTCTTTTTTTTCGTGACATTTCATTCATGTCAATTCTTCTCCACTCTCTTTCTATGCATGTCTTCCCTGAGTTCAGGATTTCAATTGGAGTCATTTGGGCAAGCTTGGCACCTTTGCACTGCCCCTGCTTTCATCTCTGGCCATTCGGTGCTAATTGCGCAGTTCCTGGATTTTCTCGGATTTTTTCACTTGCGTGCTTTTTGGATCACATCTGCTGTCCAGAGGGCTTGATCCTATTTGTTCTCTGATTTCCAGATATCATTCCCTTTCCCAAAAAGAAGGCTTTCCCTTTTGGGAAAGGGAATGAAATCTGCGGATTGCGATGAGCAATAATTGGGAAAATTTTCGGTCCATGTCCTTGTACTTCTGCTCATGTCAATCGCTTTTATGATTTTCGCCAAGATTCTGAATTATTTACTGATTTGTTTTTTTTTTTTTTTGGGACAATTCATTTCTGTCAATTCTTCTCCACTCTCTTTCTATGCATGTCTTCCCTGAGTTCAGGATTTCAATTGGAGTCATTTGGGCAAGCTTGGCACCTTTGCACTGCCCCTGATTTCATCTCTGGCCATTCGGTGCTAATTGCGCAGTTTCCGGATTTTCTCGGATTTTTTCACTTGCGTGCTTTTTGGATCACATCTGCTGTCCAGAGGGCTTGATCCTATTTGTTCTCTGATTTCCAGATATCATTCCCTTTCCCAAACAGAAGGCTTTCCCTTTTGGGAAAGGGAATGAAATCTGCGGATTTCGATGAGCAATAACTGGGAAATTTTCGGTCCATGTCCTTGTACTTCTGCTCATGTCAATTGCTTTTATGATTTTCGCCAAGATTCTGAATTATTTACTGATTTGTTTTTTTTTTTTTTTGGGACAATTCATTTCTGTCAGTTCTTCTCAACTCTCTTTCTATGCATGTCTTCCCTGAGTTCAGGATTTCAATTGGAGTCATTTGGGCAAGCTTGGCACCTTTGCACTGCCCCCTGCTTTCATCTCCGGCCATTCGGTGCTAATTGCGCAGTTTCCAGATTTTCTCGTATTTTTTCACTTGCGTGCTTTTTGATCACATCTGCTCTCCAGACCGCTTGATCCCCTTTGTTCTCTGATTTCCAGATATCATTCCCTTTCCTAGAAAAAAGGCTTTCCCTTTTGGGAAAGGGAATGTAATCTGCCCATAGCAATGAGCAATAATTGGGCAAGCTTTGGTCCTTGTCGCTGCACTTCTGCTCATCCCATTTGCTTTTATGGTTTTAACCCAGCGTCCAAAATTTTCCTTATTTTATTTCTCTTTTTTTTGTGACATTTCATTCATGTCAATTCTTCTCCACTCTCTTTCTATGCATGTCTTCCCTGAGTTCAGGATTTCAATTGGAGTCATTTGGGCAAGCTTGGCACCTTTGCACTGCCCCTGCTTTCATCTCTGGCCATTCAGTGCTAATTGCGCCTTTTTCCCGAATTTTCAGGTTTTTTCACTCGCGTGCTTTTTGGATCACATCTCCACTCCCCGAGCGCTTGATCCACTTTATCCTCTTGATTTCCAGATTTCATTCCCTTTCCCGAAAGGAAGGCTTTCCCTTTCGGGAAAGGGAATGAAATCTGCTGATTTCAATGAGCAATAATTGGGCAAGCTTCGGTCCATGTCCTTGCACTTCTGCTCATCCCATCTGCTTTTATGATTTCACCTGGCCGCAAAATATTCCTGCTTTTTTTCTTTGTTTTTCGTGACATTTTATTCATATCAATTCTTCTCCACTCTCTTTCTATGCATGTCTTCCCTGAGTTCAGGATTTCAATTGGAGTCATTTGGGCAAGCTTGGCACCTTTGCACTGCCCCTGCTTTCATCTCTGGCCATTCGGTGCTAATTGCGCAGTTTCCGGATTTTCTCAGATTTTTTCACTTGCGTGCTTTTTGGATCACATCTGCTCTCCAGAGCGCTTGATCCTATTTGTTCTCTGATTTCCAGATATCATTCCCTTTCCCAAAAAGAAGGCTTTTCCTTTTGGGAAAGGGAATGAAATCTGCGGATTTCGATGAGCAATAATTGGGAAATTTTCGGTCCCATGTCCTTGTACTTCTGCTCATGTCAATCGCTTTTATGATTTTCGCCAAGATTCTGAATTATTTACTGATTTGTTGTTTTTTTTTTTTGGGACAATTCATTTCTGTCAATTCTTCTCCACTCTCTTTCTATGCATGTCTTCCCTGAGTTCAGGATTTCAATTGGAGTCATTTGGGCAAGCTTGGCACCTTTGTACTGCCCCTGATTTCATCTCTCGCCATTCGGTGCTAATTGCACAGTTTCCCAGATTTTCTTGTATTTTTTCACTTGCGTGCTTTTTGGATCACATCTGCTCTCCAGAGCGCATGATCTCCTTTAGTTCTCTGATTTCCAGATATCATTCCCTTTCCTAGAAAGAAGGCGTTCCCTTTTGGGAAAGGGAATGTAATCTGCCCATAGCAATGAGCAATAATTGGGGAAGCTTTGGTCCTTGTCGCTGCACTTCTGCTCATCCCATTTGCTTTTATGGTTTTAACCCAGCGTCCAAAATTTTCCTTATTTTATTTCTCTTTTTTTCGTGACATTTCATTCATGTCAATTCTTCTCCACTCTCTTTCTATGCATGTCTTCCCTGAGTTCAGGATTTCAATTGGAGTCATTTGGGCAAGCTTGGCACTTTTGCACTGCCCCTGCTTTCATCTCTGGCCATTCGGTGCTAATTGCGCAGTTTCCGGGTTTTCTCGGATTTTCTCACTTGCGTGCTTTTTGGATCACATCTCCACTCCAGAGCGCTTGATCCACTTTATCCTCTGATTTCCAGATTTCATTCCCTTTCCCGAAAGGAAGGCTTTCCCTTTCGGGAAAATGAATGAAATCTGCTGATTTCAATGAGCAATAATTGGGCAAGCTTTGGTCCATGTCCCTGCACTTCTGCTCATCCCATCTGCTTTTATGGTTTTCACCAGGCCTCAAAACCTTTCCTTTTTTTTCTTTGTTTTTTTTGACATTTCATGGATTTCAATTTTTCTCCAATCTCTTTCTATGCATATCTTCCCTGAGTTCAGGATTTCAATTGGAGTCATTTGGGCAAGCTTGGCACCTTTGCACTGCCCCTGCTTTCATCTCTGGCCATTCGGTGCTAATTGCGCAGTTTCCGGATTTTCTCGGATTTTTTCACTTGCGTGCTTTTTGGATCACATCTGCTGTCCAGAGGGCTTGATCCTATTTGTTCTCTGATTTCCAGATATCATTCCCTTTCCCAAAAAGAAGGCTTTCCCTTTTGGGAAAGGGAATGAAATCTGCGGATTGCGATGAGCAATAATTGGGAAATTTTCGGTCCATGTCCTTGTACTTCTGCTCATGTCAATCGCTTTTATGATTTTTCGCCAAGATTCTGAATTATTTACTGATTTGTTTTTTTTTTTTTTTGGGACAATTCATTTCTGTCAATTCTTCTCCACTCTCTTTCTATGCATGTCTTCCCTGAGTTCAGGATTTCAATTGGAGTCATTTGGGCAGCTTGGCACCTTTGCACTGCCCCTGATTTCATCTCTGGCCATTCGGTGCTAATTGCGCAGTTTCCAGATTTTCTCGGATTTTTTCACTTGCGTGCTTTTTGGATCACATCTGCTCTCCAGAGCGCTTGATCCTATTTGTTCTCTGATTTCCAGATATCATTCCCTTTCCCAAAAAGAAGGCTTTTCCTTTTGGGAAAGGGAATGAAATCTGCGGATTTCGATGAGCAATAATTGGGAAATTTTCGGTCCATGTCCTTGTACTTCTGCTCATGTCAATCGCTTTTATGATTTTCGCCAAGATTCTGAATTATTTACTGATTTGTTGTTTTTTTTTTTGGGACAATTCATTTCTGTCAATTCTTCTCCACTCTCTTTCTATGCATGTCTTCCCTGAGTTCAGGATTTCAATTGGAGTCATTTGGGCAAGCTTGGCACCTTTGCACTGCCCCTGATTTCATCTCTGGCCATTCGGTGCTAATTGCACAGTTTCCAGATTTTCTTGTATTTTTTCACTTGCGTGCTTTTTGGATCACATCTGCTCTCCAGAGCGCATGATCCCCTTTAGTTTTCTGATTTCCAGATATCATTCCCTTTCCTAGAAAGAAGGCGTTCCCTTTTGGGAAAGGGAATGTAATCTGCCCATAGCAATGAGCAATAATTGGGGAAGCTTTGGTCCTTGTCGCTGCACTTCTGCTCATCCCATTTGCTTTTATGGTTTTAACCCAGCGTCCAAAATTTTCCTTATTTTATTTCTCTTTTTTTCGTGACATTTCATTCATGTCAATTCTTCTCCACTCTCTTTCTATGCATGTCTTCCCTGAGTTCAGGATTTCAATTGGAGTCATTTGGGCAAGCTTGGCACTTTTGCACTGCCCCTGCTTTCATCTCTGGCCATTCGGTGCTAATTGCGCAGTTTCCGGGTTTTCTCGGATTTTCTCACTTGCGTGCTTTTTGGATCACATCTCCACTCCAGAGCGCTTGATCCACTTTATCCTCTGATTTCCAGATTTCATTCCCTTTCCCGAAAGGAAGGCTTTCCCTTTCGGGAAAATGAATGAAATCTGCTGATTTCAATGAGCAATAATTGGGCAAGCTTTGGTCCATGTCCCTGCACTTCTGCTCATCCCATCTGCTTTTATGGTTTTCACCAGGCCTCAAAACCTTTCCTTTTTTTTCTTTGTTTTTTTTGACATTTCATGGATTTCAATTTTTCTCCAATCTCTTTCTATGCATATCTTCCCTGAGTTCAGGATTTCAATTGGAGTCATTTGGGCAAGCTTGGCACCTTTGCACTGCCCCTGCTTTCATCTCCGGCCATTCGGTGCTAATTGCGCAGTTTCGAGATTTTCTCGTATTTTTTCACTTGCGTGCTTTTTGGATCACATCTGCTCTCCAGAGCGCTTGATCCCCTTTGTTCTCTGATTTCCAGATATCATTCCCTTTCCTAGAAAGAAGGCTTTCCCTTTTGGGAAAGGGAATGTAATCTGCCCATAGCAATGAGCAATAATTGGGCAAGCTTTGGTCCTTGTCGCTGCACTTCTGCTCATCCCATTTGCTTTTATGGTTTTAACCCAGCGTCCAAAATTTTCCTTATTTTATTTCTCTTTTTTTTGTGACATTTCATTCATGTCAATTCTTCTCCACTCTCTTTCTATGCATGTCTTCCCTGAGTTCAGGATTTCAATTGGAGTCATTTGGGCAAGCTTGGCACCTTTGCACTGCCCCTGCTTTCATCTCTGTCCATTCAGTGCTAATTGCGCCTTTTTCCCGAATTTTCAGGTTTTTTCACTCGCGTGCTTTTTGGATCACATCTCCACTCCCGAGCGCTTGATCCACTTTATCCTCTGATTTCCAGATTTCATTCCCTTTCCCGAAAGGAAGGCTTTCCCTTTCGGGAAAGGGAATGAAATCTGCTGATTTCAATGAGCAATAATTGGGCAAGCTTCGGTCCATGTCCTTGCACTTCTGCTCATCCCATCTGCTTTTATGATTTTCACCTGGCCGCAAAAATATTCCTGCTTTTTTTCTTTGTTTTTCGTGACATTTTATTCATATCAATTCTTCTCCACTCTCTTTCTATGCATGTCTTCCCTGAGTTCAGGATTTCAATTGGAGTCATTTGGGCAAGCTTGGCACCTTTGCACTGCCCCTGCTTTCATCTCTGGCCATTCGGTGCTAATTGCGCAGTTTCCGGATTTTCTCAGATTTTTTCACTTGCGTGCTTTTTGGATCACATCTGCTCTCCAGAGCGCTTGATCCTATTTGTTCTCTGATTTCCAGATATCATTCCCTTTCCCAAAAAGAAGGCTTTTCCTTTTGGGAAAGGGAATGAAATCTGCGGATTTCGATGAGCAATAATTGGGAAATTTTCGGTCCATGTCCTTGTACTTCTGCTCATGTCAATCGCTTTTATGATTTTCGCCAAGATTCTGAATTATTTACTGATTTGTTGTTTTTTTTTTTGGGACAATTCATTTCTGTCAATTCTTCTCCACTCTCTTTCTATGCATGTCTTCCCTGAGTTCAGGATTTCAATTGGAGTCATTTGGGCAAGCTTGGCACCTTTGTACTGCCCCTGATTTCATCTCTGGCCATTCGGTGCTAATTGCACAGTTTCCAGATTTTCTTGTATTTTTTCACTTGCGTGCTTTTTGGATCACATCTGCTCTCCAGAGCGCATGATCTCCTTTAGTTCTCTGATTTCCAGATATCATTCCCTTTCCTAGAAAGAAGGCGTTCCCTTTTGGGAAAGGGAATGTAATCTGCCCATAGCAATGAGCAATAATTGGGGAAGCTTTGGTCCTTGTCGCTGCACTTCTGCTCATCCCATTTGCTTTTATGGTTTTAACCCAGCGTCCAAAATTTTCCTTATTTTATTTCTCTTTTTTTCGTGACATTTCATTCATGTCAATTCTTCTCCACTCTCTTTCTATGCATGTCTTCCCTGAGTTCAGGATTTCAATTGGAGTCATTTGGGCAAGCTTGGCACTTTTGCACTGCCCCTGCTTTCATCTCTGGCCATTCGGTGCTAATTGCGCAGTTTCCGGGTTTTCTCGGATTTTCTCACTTGCGTGCTTTTTGGATCACATCTCCACTCCAGAGCGCTTGATCCACTTTATCCTCTGATTTCCAGATTTCATTCCCTTTCCCGAAAGGAAGGCTTTCCCTTTCGGGAAAATGAATGAAATCTGCTGATTTCAATGAGCAATAATTGGGCAAGCTTTGGTCCATGTCCCTGCACTTCTGCTCATCCCATCTGCTTTTATGGTTTTCACCAGGCCTCAAAACCTTTCCTTTTTTTTCTTTGTTTTTTTTGACATTTCATGGATTTCAATTTTTCTCCAATCTCTTTCTATGCATATCTTCCCTGAGTTCAGGATTTCAATTGGAGTCATTTGGGCAAGCTTGGCACCTTTGCACTGCCCCTGCTTTCATCTCTGGCCATTCGGTGCTAATTGCGCAGTTTCCGGATTTTCTCGGATTTTTTCACTTGCGTGCTTTTTGGATCACATCTGCTGTCCAGAGGGCTTGATCCTATTTGTTCTCTGATTTCCAGATATCATTCCCTTTCCCAAAAAGAAGGCTTTCCCTTTTGGGAAAGGGAATGAAATCTGCGGATTGCGATGAGCAATAATTGGGAAATTTTCGGTCCATGTCCTTGTACTTCTGCTCATGTCAATCGCTTTTATGATTTTCGCCAAGATTCTGAATTATTTACTGATTTGTTTTTTTTTTTTTTTGGGACAATTCATTTCTGTCAATTCTTCTCCACTCTCTTTCTATGCATGTCTTCCCTGAGTTCAGGATTTCAATTGGAGTCATTTGGGCAAGCTTGGCACCTTTGCACTGCCCCTGATTTCATCTCTGGCCATTCGGTGCTAATTGCGCAGTTTCCAGATTTTCTCGGATTTTTTCACTTGCGTGCTTTTTGGATCACATCTGCTGTCCAGAGGGCTTGATCCTATTTGTTCTCTGATTTCCAGATATCATTCCCTTTCCCAAACAGAAGGCTTTCCCTTTTGGGAAAGGGAATGAAATCTGCGGATTTCGATGAGCAATAACTGGGAAATTTTCGGTCCATGTCCTTGTACTTCTGCTCATGTCAATTGCTTTTATGATTTTCGCCAAGATTCTGAATTATTTACTGATTTGTTTTTTTTTTTTTTTGGGACAATTCATTTCTGTCAGTTCTTCTCAACTCTCTTTCTATGCATGTCTTCCCTGAGTTCAGGATTTCAATTGGAGTCATTTGGGCAAGCTTGGCACCTTTGCACTGCCCCTGCTTTCATCTCCGGCCATTCGGTGCTAATTGCGCAGTTTCGAGATTTTCTCGTATTTTTTCACTTGCGTGCTTTTTGGATCACATCTGCTCTCCAGAGCGCTTGATCCCCTTTGTTCTCTGATTTCCAGATATCATTCCGTTTCCTAGAAAGAAGGCTTTCCCTTTTGGGAAAGGGAATGTAATCTGCCCATAGCAATGAGCAATAATTGGGCAAGCTTTGGTCCTTGTCGCTGCACTTCTGCTCATCCCATTTGCTTTTATGGTTTTAACCCAGCGTCCAAAATTTTCCTTATTTTATTTCTCTTTTTTTTGTGACATTTCATTCATGTCAATTCTTCTCCACTCTCTTTCTATGCATGTCTTCCCTGAGTTCAGGATTTCAATTGGAGTCATTTGGGCAAGCTTGGCACCTTTGCACTGCCCCTGCTTTCATCTCTGGCCATTCAGTGCTAATTGCGCCTTTTTCCCGAATTTTCAGGTTTTTTCACTCGCGTGCTTTTTGGATCACATCTCCACTCCCGAGCGCTTGATCCACTTTATCCTCTGATTTCCAGATTTCATTCCCTTTCCCGAAAGGAAGGCTTTCCCTTTCGGGAAAGGGAATGAAATCTGCTGATTTCAATGAGCAATAATTGGGCAAGCTTCGGTCCATGTCCTTGCACTTCTGCTCATCCCATCTGCTTTTATGATTTTCACCTGGCCGCAAAAATATTCCTGCTTTTTTTCTTTGTTTTTCGTGACATTTTATTCATATCAATTCTTCTCCACTCTCTTTCTATGCATGTCTTCCCTGAGTTCAGGATTTCAATTGGAGTCATTTGGGCAAGCTTGGCACCTTTGCACTGCCCCTGCTTTCATCTCTGGCCATTCGGTGCTAATTGCGCAGTTTCCGGATTTTCTCAGATTTTTTCACTTGCGTGCTTTTTGGATCACATCTGGTCTCCAGAGCGCTTGATCCTATTTGTTCTCTGATTTCCAGATATCATTCCCTTTCCCAAAAAGAAGGCTTTTCCTTTTGGGAAAGGGAATGAAATCTGCGGATTTCGATGAGCAATAATTGGGAAATTTTCGGTCCATGTCCTTGTACTTCTGCTCATGTCAATCGCTTTTATGATTTTCGCCAAGATTCTGAATTATTTACTGATTTGTTGTTTTTTTTTTTGGGACAATTCATTTCTGTCAATTCTTCTCCACTCTCTTTCTATGCATGTCTTCCCTGAGTTCAGGATTTCAATTGGAGTCATTTGGGCAAGCTTGGCACCTTTGCACTGCCCCTGATTTCATCTCTGGCCATTCGGTGCTAATTGCACAGTTTCCAGATTTTCTTGTATTTTTTCACTTGCGTGCTTTTTGGATCACATCTGCTCTCCAGAGCGCATGATCCCCTTTAGTTCTCTGATTTCCAGATATCATTCCCTTTCCTAGAAAGAAGGCGTTCCCTTTTGGGAAAGGGAATGTAATCTGCCCATAGCAATGAGCAATAATTGGGGAAGCTTTGGTCCTTGTCGCTGCACTTCTGCTCATCCCATTTGCTTTTATGGTTTTAACCCAGCGTCCAAAATTTTCCTTATTTTATTTCTCTTTTTTTTGTGACATTTCATTCATGTCAATTCTTCTCCACTCTCTTTCTATGCATGTCTTCCCTGAGTTCAGGATTTCAATTGGAGTCATTTGGGCAAGCTTGGCACCTTTGCACTGCCCCTGCTTTCATCTCTGGCCGTTCAGTGCTAATTGCGCCTTTTTCCCGAATTTTCAGGTTTTTTCACTCGCGTGCTTTTTGGATCACATCTCCACTCCCGAGCGCTTGATCCACTTTATCCTCTGATTTCCAGATTTCATTCCCTTTCCCGAAAGGAAGGCTTTCCCTTTCGGGAAAGGGAATGAAATCTGCTGATTTCAATGAGCAATAATTGGGCAAGCTTCGGTCCATGTCCTTGCACTTCTGCTCATCCCATCTGCTTTTATGATTTTCACCTGGCCGCAAAAATATTCCTGCTTTTTTTCTTTGTTTTTCGTGACATTTTATTCATATCAATTCTTCTCCACTCTCTTTCTATGCATGTCTTCCCTGAGTTCAGGATTTCAATTGGAGTCATTTGGGCAAGCTTGGCACCTTTGCACTGCCCCTGCTTTCATCTCTGGCCATTCGGTGCTAATTGCGCAGTTTCCGGATTTTCTCAGATTTTTTCACTTGCGTGCTTTTTGGATCACATCTGCTCTCCAGAGCGCTTGATCCTATTTGTTCTCTGATTTCCAGATATCATTCCCTTTCCCAAAAAGAAGGCTTTTCCTTTTGGGAAAGGGAATGAAATCTGCGGATTTCGATGAGCAATAATTGGGAAATTTTCGGTCCATGTCCTTGTACTTCTGCTCATGTCAATCGCTTTTATGATTTTCGCCAAGATTCTGAATTATTTACTGATTTGTTGTTTTTTTTTTTGGGACAATTCATTTCTGTCAATTCTTCTCCACTCTCTTTCTATGCATGTCTTCCCTGAGTTCAGGATTTCAATTGGAGTCATTTGGGCAAGCTTGGCACTTTTGCACTGCCCCTGCTTTCATCTCTGGCCATTCGGTGCTAATTGCGCAGTTTCCGGGTTTTCTCGGATTTTCTCACTTGCGTGCTTTTTGGATCACATCTCCACTCCAGAGCGCTTGATCCACTTTATCCTCTGATTTCCAGATTTCATTCCCTTTCCCGAAAGGAAGGCTTTCCCTTTCGGGAAAATGAATGAAATCTGCTGATTTCAATGAGCAATAATTGGGCAAGCTTTGGTCCATGTCCCTGCACTTCTGCTCATCCCATCTGCTTTTATGGTTTTCACCAGGCCTCAAAACCTTTCCTTTTTTTTCTTTGTTTTTTTTGACATTTCATGGATTTCAATTTTTCTCCAATCTCTTTCTATGCATATCTTCCCTGAGTTCAGGATTTCAATTGGAGTCATTTGGGCAAGCTTGGCACCTTTGCACTGCCCCTGCTTTCATCTCCGGCCATTCGGTGCTAATTGCGCAGTTTCCAGATTTTCTCGTATTTTTTCACTTGCGTGCTTTTTGGATCACATCTGCTCTCCAGAGCGCTTGATCCCCTTTGTTCTCTGATTTCCAGATATCATTCCCTTTCCTAGAAAGAAGGCTTTCCCTTTTGGGAAAGGGAATGTAATCTGCCCATAGCAATGAGCAATAATTGGGCAAGCTTTGGTCCTTGTCGCTGCACTTCTGCTCATCCCATTTGCTTTTATGGTTTTAACCCAGCGTCCAAAATTTTCCTTATTTTATTTCTCTTTTTTTTGTGACATTTCATTCATGTCAATTCTTCTCCACTCTCTTTCTATGCATGTCTTCCCTGAGTTCAGGATTTCAATTGGAGTCATTTGGGCAAGCTTGGATCCTTTGCACTGCCCCTGCTTTCATCTCTGGCCATTCAGTGCTAATTGCGCCTTTTTCCCGAATTTTCAGGTTTTTTCACTCGCGTGCTTTTTGGATCACATCTCCACTCCCGAGCGCTTGATCCACTTTATCCTCTGATTTCCAGATTTCATTCCCTTTCCCGAAAGGAAGGCTTTCCCTTTCGGGAAAGGGAATGAAATCTGCTGATTTCAATGAGCAATAATTGGGCAAGCTTCGGTCCATGTCCTTGCACTTCTGCTCATCCCATCTGCTTTTATGATTTTCACCTGGCCGCAAAAATATTCCTGCTTTTTTTCTTTGTTTTTCGTGACATTTTATTCATATCAATTCTTCTCCACTCTCTTTCTATGCATGTTTTCCCTGAGTTCAGGATTTCAATTGGAGTCATTTGGGCAAGCTTGGCACCTTTGCACTGCCCCTGCTTTCATCTCTGGCCATTCGGTGCTAATTGCGCAGTTTCCGGATTTTCTCAGATTTTTTCACTTGCGTGCTTTTTGGATCACATCTGGTCTCCAGAGCGCTTGATCCTATTTGTTCTCTGATTTCCAGATATCATTCCCTTTCCCAAAAAGAAGGCTTTTCCTTTTGGGAAAGGGAATGAAATCTGCGGATTTCGATGAGCAATAATTGGGAAATTTTCGGTCCATGTCCTTGTACTTCTGCTCATGTCAATCGCTTTTATGATTTTCGCCAAGATTCTGAATTATTTACTGATTTGTTGTTTTTTTTTTTGGGACAATTCATTTCTGTCAATTCTTCTCCACTCTCTTTCTATGCATGTCTTCCCTGAGTTCAGGATTTCAATTGGAGTCATTTGGGCAAGCTTGGCACCTTTGCACTGCCCCTGATTTCATCTCTGGCCATTCGGTGCTAATTGCACAGTTTCCAGATTTTCTTGTATTTTTTCACTTGCGTGCTTTTTGGATCACATCTGCTCTCCAGAGCGCATGATCCCCTTTAGTTCTCTGATTTCCAGATATCATTCCCTTTCCTAGAAAGAAGGCGTTCCCTTTTGGGAAAGGGAATGTAATCTGCCCATAGCAATGAGCAATAATTGGGGAAGCTTTGGTCCTTGTCGCTGCACTTCTGCTCATCCCATTTGCTTTTATGGTTTTAACCCAGCGTCCAAAATTTTCCTTATTTTATTTCTCTTTTTTTCGTGACATTTCATTCATGTCAATTCTTCTCCACTCTCTTTCTATGCATGTCTTCCCTGAGTTCAGGATTTCAATTGGAGTCATTTGGGCAAGCTTGGCACTTTTGCACTGCCCCTGCTTTCATCTCTGGCCATTCGGTGCTAATTGCGCAGTTTCCGGGTTTTCTCGGATTTTCTCACTTGCGTGCTTTTTGGATCACATCTCCACTCCAGAGCGCTTGATCCACTTTATCCTCTGATTTCCAGATTTCATTCCCTTTCCCGAAAGGAAGGCTTTCCCTTTCGGGAAAATGAATGAAATCTGCTGATTTCAATGAGCAATAATTGGGCAAGCTTTGGTCCATGTCCCTGCACTTCTGCTCATCCCATCTGCTTTTATGGTTTTCACCAGGCCTCAAAACCTTTCCTTTTTTTTCTTTGTTTTTTTTGACATTTCATGGATTTCAATTTTTCTCCAATCTCTTTCTATGCATATCTTCCCTGAGTTCAGGATTTCAATTGGAGTCATTTGGGCAAGCTTGGCACCTTTGCACTGCCCCTGCTTTCATCTCTGGCCATTCGGTGCTAATTGCGCAGTTTCCGGATTTTCTCAGATTTTTTCACTTGCGTGCTTTTTGGATCACATCTGCTGTCCAGAGGGCTTGATCCTATTTGTTCTCTGATTTCCAGATATCATTCCCTTTCCCAAAAAGAAGGCTTTCCCTTTTGGGAAAGGGAATGAAATCTGCGGATTTCGATGAGCAATAACTGGGAAATTTTCGGTCCATGTCCTTGTACTTCTGCTCATGTCAATTGCTTTTATGATTTTCGCCAAGATTCTGAATTATTTACTGATTTGTTTTTTTTTATTTTGGGACAATTCATTTCTGTCAGTTCTTCTCAACTCTCTTTCTATGCATGTCTTCCCTGAGTTCAGGATTTCAATTGGAGTCATTTGGGCAAGCTTGGCACCTTTGCACTGCCCCTGCTTTCATCTCTGGCCATTCGGTGCTATTTGCGCAGTTTCCAGATTTTCTCGTATTTTTTCACTTGCGTGCTTTTTGGATCACATCTGCTCTCCAGAGCGCTTGATCCCCTTTGTTCTCTGATTTCCAGATATCATTCCCTTTCCTAGAAAGAAGGCTTTCCCTTTTGGGAAAGGGAATGTAATCTGCCCATAGCAATGAGCAATAATTGGGCAAGCTTTGGTCCTTGTCGCTGCACTTCTGCTCATCCCATTTGCTTTTATGGTTTTAACCCAGCGTCCAAAATTTTCCTTATTTTATTTCTCTTTTTTTTTGTGACATTTCATTCATGTCAATTCTTCTCCACTCTCTTTCTATGCATGTCTTCCCTGAGTTCAGGATTTCAATTGGAGTCATTTGGGCAAGCTTGGCACCTTTGCACTGCCCCTGCTTTCATCTCTGGCCATTCAGTGCTAATTGCGCCTTTTTCCCGAATTTTCAGGTTTTTTCACTCGCGTGCTTTTTGGATCACATCTCCACTCCCGAGCGCTTGATCCACTTTATCCTCTGATTTCCAGATTTCATTCCCTTTCCCGAAAGGAAGGCTTTCCCTTTCGGGAAAGGGAATGAAATCTGCTGATTTCAATGAGCAATAATTGGGCAAGCTTCGGTCCATGTCCTTGCACTTCTGCTCATCCCATCTGCTTTTATGATTTTCACCTGGCCGCAAAAATATTCCTGCTTTTTTTCTTTGTTTTTCGTGACATTTTATTCATATCAATTCTTCTCCACTCTCTTTCTATGCATGTCTTCCCTGAGTTCAGGATTTCAATTGGAGTCATTTGGGCAAGCTTGGCACCTTTGCACTGCCCCTGCTTTCATCTCTGGCCATTCGGTGCTAATTGCGCAGTTTCCGGATTTTCTCAGATTTTTTCACTTGCGTGCTTTTTGGATCACATCTGCTCTCCAGAGCGCTTGATCCTATTTGTTCTCTGATTTCCAGATATCATTCCCTTTCCCAAAAAGAAGGCTTTTCCTTTTGGGAAAGGGAATGAAATCTGCGGATTTCGATGAGCAATAATTGGGAAATTTTCGGTCCATGTCCTTGTACTTCTGCTCATGTCAATCGCTTTTATGATTTTCGCCAAGATTCTGAATTATTTACTGATTTGTTTTTTTTTTTTTTGGGACAATTCATTTCTGTCAATTCTTCTCCACTCTCTTTCTATGCATGTCTTCCCTGAGTTCAGGATTTCAATTGGAGTCATTTGGGCAAGCTTGGCACCTTTGCACTGCCCCTGATTTCATCTCTGGCCATTCGGTGCTAATTGCACAGTTTCCAGATTTTCTCGTATTTTTTCACTTGCGTGCTTTTTGGATCACATCTGCTCTCCAGAGCGCATGATCCCCTTTAGTTCTCTGATTTCCAGATATCATTCCCTTTCCCGAAAAGAAGGCGTTCCCTTTTGGGAAAGGGAATGTAATCTGCCCATAGCAATGAGCAATAATTGGGGAAGCTTTGGTCCTTGTCGCTGCACTTCTGCTCATCCCATTTCCTTTTATGGTTTTAACCCAGCGTCCAAAATTTTCCTTGTTTTATTTCTCTTTTTTTCGTGACATTTCATTCATGTCAATTCTTCTCCACTCTCTTTCTATGCATGTCTTCCCTGAGTTCAGGATTTCAATTGGAGTCATTTGGGCAAGCTTGGCACTTTTGCACTGCCCCTGCTTTCATCTCTGGCCATTCGGTGCTAATTGCGCAGTTTCCGGATTTTCTCGGATTTTCTCACTTGCGTGCTTTTTGGATCACATCTCCACTCCAGAGCGCTTGATCCACTTTATCCTCTGATTTCCAGATTTCATTCCCTTTCCCGAAAGGAAGGCTTTCCCTTTCGGGAAAATGAATGAAATCTGCTGATTTCAATGAGCAATAATTGGGCAAGCTTTGGTCCATGTCCCTGCACTTCTGCTCATCCCATCTGCTTTTATGGTTTTCACCAGGCCTCAAAACCTTTCCTTTTTTTTCTTTGTTTTTTTTGACATTTCATGGATTTCAATTTTTCTCCAATCTCTTTCTATGCATGTCTTCCCTGAGTTCAGGATTTCAATTGGAGTCATTTGGGCAAGCTTGGCACCTTTGCACTGCCCCTGCTTTCATCTCTGGCCATTCGGTGCTAATTGCGCAGTTTCCGGATTTTCTCGGATTTTTTCACTTGCGTGCTTTTTGGATCACATCTGCTGTCCAGAGGGCTTGATCCTATTTGTTCTCTGATTTCCAGATATCATTCCCTTTCCCAAAAAGAAGGCTTTCCCTTTTGGGAAAGGGAATGAAATCTGCGGATTTCGATGAGCAATAACTGGGAAATTTTCGGTCCATGTCCTTGTACTTCTGCTCATGTCAATTGCTTTTATGATTTTCGCCAAGATTCTGAATTATTTACTGATTTGTTTTTTTTTTTTTTGGGACAATTCATTTCTGTCAGTTCTTCTCAACTCTCTTTCTATGCATGTCTTCCCTGAGTTCAGGATTTCAATTGGAGTCATTTGGGCAAGCTTGGCACCTTTGCACTGCCCCTGCTTTCATCTCCGGCCATTCGGTGCTAATTGCGCAGTTTCCAGATTTTCTCGTATTTTTTCACTTGCGTGCTTTTTGGATCACATCTGCTCTCCAGAGCGCTTGATCCCCTTTGTTCTCTGATTTCCAGATATCATTCCCTTTCCTAGAAAGAAGGCTTTCCCTTTTGGGAAAGGGAATGTAATCTGCTGATTTCAATGAGCAATAATTGGGCAAGCTTTGGTCCTTGTCGCTGCACTTCTGCTCATCCCATTTGCTTTTATGGTTTTAACCCAGCGTCCAAAATTTTCCTTATTTTATTTCTCTTTTTTTTGTGACATTTCATTCATGTCAATTCTTCTCCACTCTCTTTCTATGCATGTCTTCCCTGAGTTCAGGATTTCAATTGGAGTCATTTGGGCAAGCTTGGCACTTTTGCACTGCCCCTGCTTTCATCTCTGGCCATTCGGTGCTAATTGCGCAGTTTCCGGATTTTCTCGGATTTTTTCACTTGCGTGCTTTTTGGATCACATCTGCTGTCCAGAGGGCTTGATCCTATTTGTTCTCTGATTTCCAGATATCATTCCCTTTCCCAAAAAGAAGGCTTTCCCTTTTGGGAAAGGGAATGAAATCTGCGGATTTCGATGAGCAATAACTGGGAAATTTTCGGTCCATGTCCTTGTACTTCTGCTCATGTCAATTGCTTTTATGATTTTCGCCAAGATTCTGAATTATTTACTGATTTGTTTTTTTTTTTTTTTGGGACAATTCATTTCTGTCAGTTCTTCTCAACTCTCTTTCTATGCATGTCTTCCCTGAGTTCAGGATTTCAATTGGAGTCATTTGGGCAAGCTTGGCACCTTTGCACTGCCCCTGCTTTCATCTCCGGCCATTCGGTGCTAATTGCGCAGTTTCCAGATTTTCTCGTATTTTTTCACTTGCGTGCTTTTTGGATCACATCTGCTCTCCAGAGCGCTTGATCCCCTTTGTTCTCTGATTTCCAGATATCATTCCCTTTCCTAGAAAGAAGGCTTTCCCTTTTGGGAAAGGGAATGTAATCTGCCCATAGCAATGAGCAATAATTGGGCAAGCTTTGGTCCTTGTCGCTGCACTTCTGCTCATCCCATTTGCTTTTATGGTTTTAACCCAGCGTCCAAAATTTTCCTTATTTTATTTCTCTTTTTTTTGTGACATTTCATTCATGCCAATTCTTCTCCACTCTCTTTCTATGCATGTCTTCCCTGAGTTCAGGATTTCAATTGGAGTCATTTGAGCAAGCTTGGCACCTTTGCACTGCCCCTGCTTTCATCTCTGGCCATTCGGTGCTAATTGCGCAGTTTCCGGATTTTCTCGGATTTTCTCACTTGCGTGCTTTTTGGATCACATCTCCACTCCAGAGCGCTTGATCCACTTTATCCTCTGATTTCCAGATTTCATTCCCTTTCTTGAAAGGAAGGCTTTCCCTTTCGGGAAAGGGACTGAAATCTGCTGATTTCAATGAGCAATAATTGGGCAAGCTTCGGTCCATGTCCTTGCACTTCTGCTCATCCCATCTGCTTTTATGATTTTCACCTGGCCGCAAAAATATTCCTGCTTTTTTTCTTTGTTTTTCGTGACATTTTATTCATATCAATTCTTCTCCACTCTCTTTCTATGCATGTCTTCCCTGAGTTCAGGATTTCAATTGGAGTCATTTGGGCAAGCTTGGCACCTTTGCACTGCCCCTGCTTTCATCTCTGGCCATTCGGTGCTAATTGCGCAGTTTCCGGATTTTCTCGTATTTTTTCACTTGCGTGCTTTTTGGATCACATCTGCTGTCCAGAGGGCTTGATCCTATTTGTTCTCTGATTTCCAGAGCAATCATTCCCTTTCCCAAAAAGAAGGCTTTTCCTTTTGGGAAAGGGAATGAAATCTGCGGATTTCGATGAGCAATAATTGGGAAATTTTCGGTCCATGTCCTTGTACTTCTGCTCATGTCAATCGCTTTTAGTATTTTCACCAAGATTCTGAATTATTTACTGATTTGTTTTTTTTTTTTTGGGACAATTCATTTCTGTCAATTCTTCTCCACTCTCTTTCTATGCATGTCTTCCCTGAGTTCAGGATTTCAATTGGAGTCATTTGGGCAAGCTTGGCACCTTTGCACTGCCCCTGCTTTCATCTCTGGCCATTCAGTGGTAATCAGCCTTTTTCCCGAATTTTCAGGTTTTTTCACTCGTGTGCTTTTTGGATCACATCTCCACTCCAGAGCGCTTGATCCACTTTATCCTCTGATTTCCAGATTTCATTCCCTTTCCCGAAAGGAAGGCTTTCCCTTTCGAGAAAGGGAATGAAATCTGCTGATTTCAATGAGCAATAATTGGGCAAGCTTCGGTCCATGTCCTTGCACTTCTGCTCATCCCATCTGCTTTTATGATTTTCACCTGGCCGCAAAAATATTCCTGCTTTTTTTCTTTGTTTTTCGTGACATTTTATTCATATCAATTCTTCTCCACTCTCTTTCTATGCATGTCTTCCCTGAGTTCAGGATTTCAATTGGAGTCATTTGGGCAAGCTTGGCACCTTTGCACTGCCCCTGATTTCATCTCTGGCCATTCGGTGCTAATTGCACAGTTTCCAGATTTTCTCGTATTTTTTCACTTGCGTGCTTTTTGGATCACATCTGCTCTCCAGAGCGCATGATCCCCTTTAGTTCTCTGATTTCCAGATATCATTCCCTTTCCTAGAAAGAAGGCGTTCCCTTTTGGGAAAGGGAATGTAATCTGCCCATAGCAATGAGCAATAATTGGGGAAGCTTTGGTCCTTGTCGCTGCACTTCTGCTCATCCCATTTGCTTTTATGGTTTTAACCCAGCGTCCAAAATTTTCCTTATTTTATTTCTCTTTTTTTCGTGACATTTCATTCATGTCAATTCTTCTCCACTCTCTTTCTATGCATGTCTTCCCTGAGTTCAGGATTTCAATTGGAGTCATTTGGGCAAGCTTGGCACTTTTGCACTGCCCCTGCTTTCATCTCTGGCCATTCGGTGCTAATGCGCAGTTTCCGGATTTTCTCGGATTTTCTCACTTGCGTGCTTTTTGGATCACATCTCCACTCCAGAGCGCTTGATCCACTTTATCCTCTGATTTCCAGATTTCATTCCCTTTCCCGAAAGGAAGGCTTTCCCTTTCGGGAAAATGAATGAAATCTGCTGATTTCAATGAGCAATAATTGGGCAAGCTTTGGTCCATGTCCCTGCACTTCTGCTCATCCCATCTGCTTTTATGGTTTTCACCAGGCCTCAAAACCTTTCCTTTTTTTTCTTTGTTTTTTTTGACATTTCATGGATTTCAATTTTTCTCCAATCTCTTTCTATGCATGTCTTCCCTGAGTTCAGGATTTCAATTGGAGTCATTTGGGCAAGCTTGGCACCTTTGCACTGCCCCTGCTTTCATCTCTGGCCATTCGGTGCTAATTGCGCAGTTTCCGGATTTTCTCGGATTTTTTCACTTGCGTGCTTTTTGGATCACATCTGCTGTCCAGAGGGCTTGATCCTATTTGTTCTCTGATTTCCAGATATCATTCCCTTTCCCAAAAAGAAGGCTTTCCCTTTTGGGAAAGGGAATGAAATCTGCGGATTTCGATGAGCAATAACTGGGAAATTTTCGGTCCATGTCCTTGTACTTCTGCTCATGTCAATTGCTTTTATGATTTTCGCCAAGATTCTGAATTATTTACTGATTTGTTTTTTTTTTTTTGGGACAATTCATTTCTGTCAGTTCTTCTCAACTCTCTTTCTATGCATGTCTTCCCTGAGTTCAGGATTTCAATTGGAGTCATTTGGGCAAGCTTGGCACCTTTGCACTGCCCCTGCTTTCATCTCCGGCCATTCGGTGCTAATTGCGCAGTTTCCAGATTTTCTCGTATTTTTTCACTTGCGTGCTTTTTGGATCACATCTGCTCTCCAGAGCGCTTGATCCCCTTTGTTCTCTGATTTCCAGATATCATTCCCTTTCCTAGAAAGAAGGCTTTCCCTTTTTGGAAAGGGAATGTAATCTGCTGATTTCAATGAGCAATAATTGGGCAAGCTTTGGTCCTTGTCGCTGCACTTCTGCTCATCCCATTTGCTTTTATGGTTTTAACCCAGCGTCCAAAATTTTCCTTATTTTATTTCTCTTTTTTTTGTGACATTTCATTCATGTCAATTCTTCTCCACTCTCTTTCTATGCATGTCTTCCCTGAGTTCAGGATTTCAATTGGAGTCATTTGGGCAAGCTTGGCACTTTTGCACTGCCCCTGCTTTCATCTCTGGCCATTCGGTGCTAATTGCGCAGTTTCCGGATTTTCTCGGATTTTTTCACTTGCGTGCTTTTTGGATCACATCTGCTGTCCAGAGGGCTTGATCCTATTTGTTCTCTGATTTCCAGATATCATTCCCTTTCCCAAAAAGAAGGCTTTCCCTTTTGGGAAAGGGAATGAAATCTGCGGATTTCGATGAGCAATAACTGGGAAATTTTCGGTCCATGTCCTTGTACTTCTGCTCATGTCAATTGCTTTTATGATTTTCGCCAAGATTCTGAATTATTTACTGATTTGTTTTTTTTTTTTTTTGGGACAATTCATTTCTGTCAGTTCTTCTCAACTCTCTTTCTATGCATGTCTTCCCTGAGTTCAGGATTTCAATTGGAGTCATTTGGGCAAGCTTGGCACCTTTGCACTGCCCCTGCTTTCATCTCCGGCCATTCGGTGCTAATTGCGCAGTTTCCAGATTTTCTCGTATTTTTTCACTTGCGTGCTTTTTGGATCACATCTGCTCTCCAGAGCGCTTGATCCCCTTTGTTCTCTGATTTCCAGATATCATTCCCTTTCCTAGAAAGAAGGCTTTCCCTTTTGGGAAAGGGAATGTAATCTGCCCATAGCAATGAGCAATAATTGGGCAAGCTTTGGTCCTTGTCGCTGCACTTCTGCTCATCCCATTTGCTTTTATGGTTTTAACCCAGCGTCCAAAATTTTCCTTATTTTATTTCTCTTTTTTTTGTGACATTTCATTCATGCCAATTCTTCTCCACTCTCTTTCTATGCATGTCTTCCCTGAGTTCAGGATTTCAATTGGAGTCATTTGAGCAAGCTTGGCACCTTTGCACTGCCCCTGCTTTCATCTCTGGCCATTCGGTGCTAATTGCGCAGTTTCCGGATTTTCTCGGATTTTCTCACTTGCGTGCTTTTTGGATCACATCTCCACTCCAGAGCGCTTGATCCACTTTATCCTCTGATTTCCAGATTTCATTCCCTTTCTTGAAAGGAAGGCTTTCCCTTTCGGGAAAGGGACTGAAATCTGCTGATTTCAATGAGCAATAATTGGGCAAGCTTCGGTCCATGTCCTTGCACTTCTGCTCATCCCATCTGCTTTTATGATTTTCACCTGGCCGCAAAAATATTCCTGCTTTTTTTCTTTGTTTTTCGTGACATTTTATTCATATCAATTCTTCTCCACTCTCTTTCTATGCATGTCTTCCCTGAGTTCAGGATTTCAATTGGAGTCATTTGGGCAAGCTTGGCACCTTTGCACTGCCCCTGCTTTCATCTCTGGCCATTCGGTGCTAATTGCGCAGTTTCCGGATTTTCTCGTATTTTTTCACTTGCGTGCTTTTTGGATCACATCTGCTGTCCAGAGGGCTTGATCCTATTTGTTCTCTGATTTCCAGAGCAATCATTCCCTTTCCCAAAAAGAAGGCTTTTCCTTTTGGGAAAGGGAATGAAATCTGCGGATTTCGATGAGCAATAATTGGGAAATTTTCGGTCCATGTCCTTGTACTTCTGCTCATGTCAATCGCTTTTAGTATTTTCACCAAGATTCTGAATTATTTACTGATTTGTTTTTTTTTTTTTTGGGACAATTCATTTCTGTCAATTCTTCTCCACTCTCTTTCTATGCATGTCTTCCCTGAGTTCAGGATTTCAATTGGAGTCATTTGGGCAAGCTTGGCACCTTTGCACTGCCCCTGCTTTCATCTCTGGCCATTCAGTGGTAATCAGCCTTTTTCCCGAATTTTCAGGTTTTTTCACTCGTGTGCTTTTTGGATCACATCTCCACTCCAGAGCGCTTGATCCACTTTATCCTCTGATTTCCAGATTTCATTCCCTTTCCCGAAAGGAAGGCTTTCCCTTTCGAGAAAGGGAATGAAATCTGCTGATTTCAATGAGCAATAATTGGGCAAGCTTCGGTCCATGTCCTTGCACTTCTGCTCATCCCATCTGCTTTTATGATTTTCACGTGGCCGCAAAAATATTCCTGCTTTTTTTCTTTGTTTTTCGTGACATTTTATTCATATCAATTCTTCTCCACTCTCTTTCTATGCATGTCTTCCCTGAGTTCAGGATTTCAATTGGAGTCATTTGGGCAAGCTTGGCACCTTTGCACTGCCCCTGCTTTCATCTCCGGCCATTCGGTGCTAATTGCGCAGTTTCCAGATTTTCTCGTATTTTTTCACTTGCGTGCTTTTTGGATCACATCTGCTCTCCAGAGCGCTTGATCCCCTTTGTTCTCTGATTTCCAGATATCATTCCCTTTCCTAGAAAGAAGGCTTTCCCTTTTGGGAAAGGGAATGTAATCTGCCCATAGCAATGAGCAATAATTGGGCAAGCTTTGGTCCTTGTCGCTGCACTTCTGCTCATCCCATTTGCTTTTATGGTTTTAACCCAGCGTCCAAAATTTTCCTTATTTTATTTCTCTTTTTTTTGTGACATTTCATTCATGCCAATTCTTCTCCACTCTCTTTCTATGCATGTCTTCCCTGAGTTCAGGATTTCAATTGGAGTCATTTGAGCAAGCTTGGCACCTTTGCACTGCCCCTGCTTTCATCTCTGGCCATTCGGTGCTAATTGCGCAGTTTCCGGATTTTCTCGGATTTTCTCACTTGCGTGCTTTTTGGATCACATCTCCACTCCAGAGCGCTTGATCCACTTTATCCTCTGATTTCCAGATTTCATTCCCTTTCTTGAAAGGAAGGCTTTCCCTTTCGGGAAAGGGACTGAAATCTGCTGATTTCAATGAGCAATAATTGGGCAAGCTTCGGTCCATGTCCTTGCACTTCTGCTCATCCCATCTGCTTTTATGATTTTCACCTGGCCGCAAAAATATTCCTGCTTTTTTTCTTTGTTTTTCGTGACATTTTATTCATATCAATTCTTCTCCACTCTCTTTCTATGCATGTCTTCCCTGAGTTCAGGATTTCAATTGGAGTCATTTGGGCAAGCTTGGCACCTTTGCACTGCCCCTGCTTTCATCTCTGGCCATTCGGTGCTAATTGCGCAGTTTCCGGATTTTCTCGTATTTTTTCACTTGCGTGCTTTTTGGATCACATCTGCTGTCCAGAGGGCTTGATCCTATTTGTTCTCTGATTTCCAGAGCAATCATTCCCTTTCCCAAAAAGAAGGCTTTTCCTTTTGGGAAAGGGAATGAAATCTGCGGATTTCGATGAGCAATAATTGGGAAATTTTCGGTCCATGTCCTTGTACTTCTGCTCATGTCAATCGCTTTTAGTATTTTCACCAAGATTCTGAATTATTTACTGATTTGTTTTTTTTTTTTTGGGACAATTCATTTCTGTCAATTCTTCTCCACTCTCTTTCTATGCATGTCTTCCCTGAGTTCAGGATTTCAATTGGAGTCATTTGGGCAAGCTTGGCACCTTTGCACTGCCCCTGCTTTCATCTCTGGCCATTCAGTGGTAATCAGCCTTTTTCCCGAATTTTCAGGTTTTTTCACTCGTGTGCTTTTTGGATCACATCTCCACTCCAGAGCGCTTGATCCACTTTATCCTCTGATTTCCAGATTTCATTCCCTTTCCCGAAAGGAAGGCTTTCCCTTTCGAGAAAGGGAATGAAATCTGCTGATTTCAATGAGCAATAATTGGGCAAGCTTCGGTCCATGTCCTTGCACTTCTGCTCATCCCATCTGCTTTTATGATTTTCACGTGGCCGCAAAAATATTCCTGCTTTTTTTCTTTGTTTTTCGTGACATTTTATTCATATCAATTCTTCTCCACTCTCTTTCTATGCATGTCTTCCCTGAGTTCAGGATTTCAATTGGAGTCATTTGGGCAAGCTTGGCACCTTTGCACTGCCCCTGATTTCATCTCTGGCCATTCGGTGCTAATTGCACAGTTTCCAGATTTTCTCGTATTTTTTCACTTGCGTGCTTTTTGGATCACATCTGCTCTCCAGAGCGCATGATCCCCTTTAGTTCTCTGATTTCCAGATATCATTCCCTTTCCTAGAAAGAAGGCGATCCCTTTTGGGAAAGGGAATGTAATCTGCCCATAGCAATGAGCAATAATTGGGGAAGCTTTGGTCCTTGTCGCTGCACTTCTGCTCATCCCATTTGCTTTTATGGTTTTAACCCAGCGTCCAAAATTTTCCTTATTTTATTTCTCTTTTTTTCGTGACATTTCATTCATGTCAATTCTTCTCCACTCTCTTTCTATGCATGTCTTCCCTGAGTTCAGGATTTCAATTGGAGTCATTTGGGCAAGCTTGGCACTTTTGCACTGCCCCTGCTTTCATCTCTGGCCATTCGGTGCTAATGCGCAGTTTCCGGATTTTCTCGGATTTTCTCACTTGCGTGCTTTTTGGATCACATCTCCACTCCAGAGCGCTTGATCCACTTTATCCTCTGATTTCCAGATTTCATTCCCTTTCCCGAAAGGAAGGCTTTCCCTTTCGGGAAAATGAATGAAATCTGCTGATTTCAATGAGCAATAATTGGGCAAGCTTTGGTCCATGTCCCTGCACTTCTGCTCATCCCATCTGCTTTTATGGTTTTCACCAGGCCTCAAAACCTTTCCTTTTTTTTCTTTGTTTTTTTTGACATTTCATGGATTTCAATTTTTCTCCAATCTCTTTGTATGCATGTCTTCCCTGAGTTCAGGATTTCAATTGGAGTCATTTGGGCAAGCTTGGCACCTTTGCACTGCCCCTGCTTTCATCTCTGGCCATTCAGTGCTAATTGCGCCTTTTTCCCGAATTTTCAGGTTTTTTCATTCGCGTGCTTTTTGGATCACATTTCCACTCCCGAGCGCTTGATCCACTTTATCCTCTGATTTCCAGATTTCATTCCCTTTCCCGAAAGGAAGGCTTTCCCTTTCGGGAAAGGGAATGAAATCTGCTGATTTCAATGAGCAATAATTGGGCAAGCTTCGGTCCATGTCCTTGCACTTCTGCTCATCCCATCTGCTTTTATGATTTTCACCTGGCCGCAAAAATATTCCTGCTTTTTTTCTTTGTTTTTCGTGACATTTTATTCATATCAATTCTTCTCCACTCTCTTTCTATGCATGTCTTCCCTGAGTTCAGGATTTCAATTGGAGTCATTTGGGCAAGCTTGGCACCTTTGCACTGCCCCTGCTTTCATCTCTGGCCATTCGGTGCTAATTGCGCAGTTTCCGGATTTTCTCAGATTTTTTCACTTGCGTGCTTTTTGGATCACATCTGCTGTCCAGAGGGCTTGATCCTATTTGTTCTCTGATTTCCAGATATCATTCCCTTTCCCAAAAAGAAGGCTTTTCCTTTTGGGAAAGGGAATGAAATCTGCGGATTTCGATGAGCAATAATTGGGAAATTTTCGGTCCATGTCCTTGTACTTCTGCTCATGTCAATCGCTTTTATGATTTTCGCCAAGATTCTGAATTATTTACTGATTTGTTTTTTTTTTTTTTGGGACAATTCATTTCTGTCAGTTCTTCTCCACTCTCTTTCTATGCATGTCTTCCCTGAGTTCAGGATTTCAATTGGAGTCATTTGGGCAAGCTTGGCACCTTTGCACTGCCCCTGATTTCATCTCTGGCCATTCGGTGCTAATTGCACAGTTTCCAGATTTTCTCGTATTTTTTCACTTGCGTGCTTTTTGGATCACATCTGCTCTCCAGAGCGCATGATCCCCTTTAGTTCTCTGATTTCCAGATATCATTCCCTTTCCTAGAAAGAAGGCGTTCCCTTTTGGGAAAGGGAATGTAATCTGCCCACAGCAATGAGCAATAATTGGGGAAGCTTTGGTCCTTGTCGCTGCACTTCTGCTCATCCCATTTGCTTTTATGGTTTTAACCCAGCGTCCAAAATTTTCCTTATTTTATTTCTCTTTTTTTCGTGACATTTCATTCATGTCAATTCTTCTCCACTCTCTTTCTATGCATGTCTTCCCTGACTTCAGGATTTCAATTGGAGTCATTTGGGCAAGCTTGGCACTTTTGCACTGCCCCTGCTTTCATCTCTGGCCATTCGGTGCTAATTGCGCAGTTTCCGGATTTTCTCGGATTTTTTCACTTGCGTGCTTTTTGGATCACATCTGCTGTCCAGAGGGCTTGATCCTATTTGTTCTCTGATTTCCAGATATCATTCCCTTTCCCAAAAAGAAGGCTTTCCCTTTTGGGAAAGGGAATGAAATGTGCGGATTTCGATGAGCAATAACTGGGAAATTTTCGGTCCATGTCCTTGTACTTCTGCTCATGTCAATTGCTTTTATGATTTTCGCCAAGATTCTGAATTATTTACTGATTTGTTTTTTTTTTTTTTTGGGACAATTCATTTCTGTCAGTTCTTCTCAACTCTCTTTCTATGCATGTCTTCCCTGAGTTCAGGATTTCAATTGGAGTCATTTGGGCAAGCTTGGCACCTTTGCACTGCCCCTGCTTTCATCTCCGGCCATTCGGTGCTAATTGCGCAGTTTCCAGATTTTCTCGTATTTTTTCACTTGCGTGCTTTTTGGATCACATCTGCTCTCCAGAGCGCTTGATCCCCTTTGTTCTCTGATTTCCAGATATCATTCCCTTTCCTAGAAAGAAGGCTTTCCCTTTTGGGAAAGGGAATGTAATCTGCCCATAGCAATGAGCAATAATTGGGCAAGCTTTGGTCCTTGTCGCTGCACTTCTGCTCATCCCATTTGCTTTTATGGTTTTAACCCAGCGTCCAAAATTTTCCTTATTTTATTTCTCTTTTTTTTGTGACATTTCATTCATGTCAATTCTTCTCCACTCTCTTTCTATGCATGTCTTCCCTGAGTTCAGGATTTCAATTGGAGTCATTTGAGCAAGCTTGGCACCTTTGCACTGCCCCTGCTTTCATCTCCGGCCATTCGGTGCTAATTGCGCAGTTTCCAGATTTTCTCGGATTTTTTCACTTGCGTGCTTTTTGGATCACATCTGCTGTCCAGAGGGCTTGATCCTATTTGTTCTCTGATTTCCAGATATCATTCCCTTTCCCAAAAAGAAGGCTTTCCCTTTTGGGAAAGGGAATGAAATCTGCGGATTTCGATGAGCAATAATTGGGAAATTTTCGGTCGATGTCCTTCTACTTCTGCTCATGTCAATCGCTTTTATGATTTTCGCCAAGATTCTGAATTATTTACTGATTTTTTTTTTTTTTTTTGGGACAATTCATTTCTGTCAATTCTTCTCCACTCTCTTTCTATGCATGTCTTCCCTGAGTTCAGGATTTCAATTGGAGTCATTTGGGCAAGCTTGGCACCTTTGCACTGCCCCTGATTTCATCTCTGGCCATTCGGTGCTAATTGCACAGTTTCCAGATTTTCTTGTATTTTTTCACTTGCGTGCTTTTTGGATCACATCTGCTCTCCAGAGCGCATGATCCCCTTTAGTTCTCTGATTTCCAGATATCATTCCCTTTCCTAGAAAAAAGGCGTTCCCTTTTGGGAAAGGGAATGTAATCTGCCCATAGCAATGAGCAATAATTGGGGAAGCTTTGGTCCTTGTCGCTGCACTTCTGCTCATCCCATTTGCTTTTATGGTTTTAACCCAGCGTCCAAAATTTTCCTTATTTTATTTCTCTTTTTTTCGTGACATTTCATTCATGTCAATTCTTCTCCACTCTCTTTCTATGCATGTCTTCCCTGAGTTCAGGATTTCAATTGGAGTCATTTGGGCAAGCTTGGCACTTTTGCACTGCCCCTGCTTTCATCTCTGGCCATTCGGTGCTAATTGCGCAGTTTCCGGGTTTTCTCGGATTTTCTCACTTGCGTGCTTTTTGGATCACATCTCCACTCCAGAGCGCTTGATCCACTTTATCCTCTGATTTCCAGATTTCATTCCCTTTCCCGAAAGGAAGGCTTTCCCTTTCGGGAAAATGAATGAAATCTGCTGATTTCAATGAGCAATAATTGGGCAAGCTTTGGTCCATGTCCCTGCACTTCTGCTCATCCCATCTGCTTTTATGGTTTTCACCAGGCCTCAAAACCTTTCCTTTTTTTTCTTTGTTTTTTTTGACATTTCATGGATTTCAATTTTTCTCCAATCTCTTTCTATGCATATCTTCCCTGAGTTCAGGATTTCAATTGGAGTCATTTGGGCAAGCTTGGCACCTTTGCACTGCCCCTGCTTTCATCTCCGGCCATTCGGTGCTAATTGCGCAGTTTCGAGATTTTCTCGTATTTTTTCACTTGCGTGCTTTTTGGATCACATCTGCTCTCCAGAGCGCTTGATCCCCTTTGTTCTCTGATTTCCAGATATCATTCCCTTTCCTAGAAAGAAGGCTTTCCCTTTTGGGAAAGGGAATGTAATCTGTCCATAGCAATGAGCAATAATTGGGGAAGCTTTGGTCCTTGTCGCTGCACTTCTGCTCATCCCATTTGCTTTTATGGTTTTAACCCAGCGTCCAAAATTTTCCTTATTTTATTTCTCTTTTTTTTGTGACATTTCATTCATGTCAATTCTTCTCCACTCTCTTTCTATGCATGTCTTCCCTGAGTTCAGGATTTCAATTGGAGTCATTTGGGCAAGCTTGGCACCTTTGCACTGCCCCTGCTTTCATCTCTGGCCATTCAGTTCTAATTGCGCCTTTTTCCCGAATTTTCAGGTTTTTTCACTCGCGTGCTTTTTGGATCACATCTCCACTCCCGAGCGCTTGATCCACTTTATCCTCTGATTTCCAGATTTCATTCCCTTTCCCGAAAGGAAGGCTTTCCCTTTCGGGAAAGGGAATGAAATCTGCTGATTTCAATGAGCAATAATTGGGCAAGCTTCGGTCCATGTCCTTGCACTTCTGCTCATCCCATCTGCTTTTATGATTTTCACCTGGCCGCAAAAATATTCCTGCTTTTTTTCTTTGTTTTTCGTGACATTTTATTCATATCAATTCTTCTCCACTCTCTTTCTATGCATGTCTTCCCTGAGTTCAGGATTTCAATTGGAGTCATTTGGGCAAGCTTGGCACCTTTGCACTGCCCCTGCTTTCATCTCTGGCCATTCGGTGCTAATTGCGCAGTTTCCGGATTTTCTCGGATTTTTTCACTTGCGTGCTTTTTGGATCACATCTGCTGTCCAGAGGGCTTGATCCTATTTGTTCTCTGATTTCCAGATATCATTCCCTTTCCCAAAAAGAAGGCTTTCCCTTTTGGGAAAGGGAATGAAATCTGCGGATTTCGATGAGCAATAACTGGGAAATTTTCGGTCCATGTCCTTGTACTTCTGCTCATGTCAATTGCTTTTATGATTTTCGCCAAGATTCTGAATTATTTACTGATTTGGTTTTTTTTTTTTTGGGACAATTCATTTCTGTCAGTTCTTCTCAACTCTCTTTCTATGCATGTCTTCCCTGAGTTCAGGATTTCAATTGGAGTCATTTGGGCAAGCTTGGCATCTTTGCACTGCCCCTGCTTTCATCTCCGGCCATTCGGTGCTAATTGCGCAGTTTCCAGATTTTCTCGTATTTTTTCACTTGCGTGCTTTTTGGATCACATCTGCTCTCCAGAGCGCTTGATCCCCTTTGTTCTCTGATTTCCAGATATCATTCCCTTTCCTAGAAAGAAGGCTTTCCCTTTTGGGAAAGGGAATGTAATCTGCCCATAGCAATGAGCAATAATTGGGCAAGCTTTGGTCCTTGTCGCTGCACTTCTGCTCATCCCATTTGCTTTTATGGTTTTAACCCAGTGTCGAAAATTTTCCTTATTTTATTTCTCTTTTTTTTGTGACATTTCATTCATGTCAATTCTTCTCCACTCTCTTTCTATGCATGTCTTCCCGGAGTTCAGGATTTCAATTGGAGTCATTTGGGCAAGCTTGGCACCTTTGCACTGCCCCTGCTTTCATCTCTGGCCATTCGGTGCTAATTGCGCAGTTTCCGGATTTTCTCGGATTTTCTCACTTGCGTGCTTTTTGGATCACATCTCCACTCCAGAGCGCTTGATCCACTTTATCCTCTGATTTCCAGATTTCATTCCCTTTCCCGAAAGGAAGGCTTTCCCTTTCGGGAAAATGAATGAAATCTGCTGATTTCAATGAGCAATAATTGGGCAAGCTTTGGTCCTTGTCGCTGCACTTCTGCTCATCCCATCTGCTTTTATGGTTTTAACCCAGCGTCCAAAATTTTCCTTATTTTATTTCTCTTTTTTTTTGTGACATTTCATTCATGTCAATTCTTCTCCACTCTCTTTCTATGCATGTCTTCCCTGAGTTCAGGATTTCAATTGGAGTCATTTGGGCAAGCTTGGCACCTTTGCACTGCCCCTGCTTTCATTTCTGGCCATTTGGTGCTAATTGCGCAGTTTCCAGATTTTCTCGTATTTTTTGACTTGCGTGCTTTTTGGATCACATCTGCTGTGCAGAGGGCTTGGTCCTATTTGTTCTCTGATTTCCAGATATCATTCCCTTTCCCAAAAAGAAGGCTTTCCCTTTTGGGAAAGGGAATGAAATCTGCTGATTTCAATGAGCAATAATTGGGCAAGCTTTGGTCCTTGTCGCTGCACTTCTGCTCATCCCATTTGCTTTTATGGTTTTAACCCAGCGTCCAAAATTTTCCTTATTTTATTTCTCTTTTTTTTGTGACATTTCATTCCTGTCAATTCTTCTCCACTCTCTTTCTATGCATGTCTTCCCTGAGTTCAGGATTTCAATTGGAGTCATTTGGGCAAGCTTGGCACTTTTGCACTGCCCCTGCTTTCATCTCTGGCCATTCGGTGCTAATTGCGCAGTTTCCGGATTTTCTCGGATTTTCTCACTTGCGTGCTTTTTGGATCACATCTCCACTCCAGAGCGCTTGATCCACTTTATCCTCTGATTTCCAGATTTCATTCCCTTTCCCGAAAGGAAGGCTTTCCCTTTCGGGACAGGGAATGAAATCTGCTGATTTCAATGAGCAATAATTGGGCAAGCTTCGGTCCATGTCCCTGCACTTCTGCTCATCCAATCTGCTTTTATGGTTTTCCCTTGGCCTCCAAGATCTTCCTGATTTTATTTGTCTTTTTTTTCGTGACATTTCATTCATGTCAATTCTTCTCCACTCTCTTTCTATGCATGTCTTCCCTGAGTTCAGGATTTCAATTGGAGTCATTTGGGCAAGCTTGGCACCTTTGCACTGCCCCTGCTTTCATCTCTGGCCATTCGGTGCTAATTGCGCAGTTTCCGGATTTTCTCGGATTTTTTCACTTGCGTGCTTTTTGGATCACATCTGCTGTCCAGAGGGCTTGATCCTATTTGTTCTCTGATTTCCAGATATCATTCCCTTTCCCAAAAAGAAGGCTTTCCCTTTTGGGAAAGGGAATGAAATCTGCGGATTGCGATGAGCAATAATTGGGAAATTTTCGGTCCATGTCCTTGTACTTCTGCTCATGTCAATCGCTTTTATGATTTTCGCCAAGATTCTGAATTATTTACTGATTTGTTTTTTTTTTTTTTGGGACAATTCATTTCTGTCAATTCTTCTCCACTCTCTTTCTATGCATGTCTTCCCTGAGTTCAGGATTTCAATTGGAGTCATTTGGGCAAGCTTGGCACCTTTGCACTGCCCCTGATTTCATCTCTGGCCATTCGGTGCTAATTGCGCAGTTTCCGGATTTTCTCGGATTTTTTCACTTGCGTGCTTTTTGGATCACATCTGCTCTCCAGAGCGCATGATCCCCTTTAGTTCTCTGATTTCCAGATATCATTCCCTTTCCTAGAAAGACGGCGTTCCCTTTTGGGAAAGGGAATGTAATCTGCCCATAGCAATGAGCAATAATTGGGCAAGCTTTGGTCCTTGTCGCTGCACTTCTGCTCATCCCATTTGCTTTTATGGTTTTAACCCAGTGTCGAAAATTTTCCTTATTTTATTTCTCTTTTTTTTGTGACATTTCATTCATGTCAATTCTTCTCCACTCTCTTTCTATGCATGTCTTCCCGGAGTTCAGGATTTCAATTGGAGTCATTTGGGCAAGCTTGGCACCTTTGCACTGCCCCTGCTTTCATCTCTGGCCATTCGGTGCTAATTGCGCAGTTTCCGGATTTTCTCGGATTTTCTCACTTGCGTGCTTTTTGGATCACATCTCCACTCCAGAGCGCTTGATCCACTTTATCCTCTGATTTCCAGATTTCATTCCCTTTCCCGAAAGGAAGGCTTTCCCTTTCGGGAAAATGAATGAAATCTGCTGATTTCAATGAGCAATAATTGGGCAAGCTTTGGTCCTTGTCGCTGCACTTCTGCTCATCCCATCTGCTTTTATGGTTTTAACCCAGCGTCCAAAATTTTCCTTATTTTATTTCTCTTTTTTTTTGTGACATTTCATTCATGTCAATTCTTCTCCACTCTCTTTCTATGCATGTCTTCCCTGAGTTCAGGATTTCAATTGGAGTCATTTGGGCAAGCTTGGCACCTTTGCACTGCCCCTGCTTTCATTTCTGGCCATTTGGTGCTAATTGCGCAGTTTCCAGATTTTCTCGTATTTTTTCACTTGCGTGCTTTTTGGATCACATCTGCTGTGCAGAGGTCTTGGTCCTATTTGTTCTCTGATTTCCAGATATCATTCCCTTTCCCAAATAGAAGGCTTTCCCTTTTGGGAAAGGGAATGAAATCTGCTGATTTCAATGAGCAATAATTGGGCAAGCTTTGGTCCTTGTCGCTGCACTTCTGCTCATCCCATTTGCTTTTATGGTTTTAACCCAGCGTCCAAAATTTTCCTTATTTTATTTCTCTTTTTTTTGTGACATTTCATTCCTGTCAATTCTTCTCCACTCTCTTTCTATGCATGTCTTCCCTGAGTTCAGGATTTCAATTGGAGTCATTTGGGCAAGCTTGGCACTTTTGCACTGCCCCTGCTTTCATCTCTGGCCATTCGGTGCTAATTGCGCAGTTTCCGGATTTTCTCGGATTTTCTCACTTGCGTGCTTTTTGGATCACATCTCCACTCCAGAGCGCTTGATCCACTTTATCCTCTGATTTCCAGATTTCATTCCCTTTCCCGAAAGGAAGGCTTTCCCTTTCGGGACAGGGAATGAAATCTGCTGATTTCAATGAGCAATAATTGGGCAAGCTTCGGTCCATGTCCCTGCACTTCTGCTCATCCCATCTGCTTTTATGGTTTTCCCCTGGCCTCCAAAATCTTCCTGATTTTATTTGTCTTTTTTTTCGTGACATTTCATTCATGTCAATTCTTCTCCACTCTCTTTCTATGCATGTCTTCCCTGAGTTCAGGATTTCAATTGGAGTCATTTGGGCAAGCTTGGCACCTTTGCACTGCCCCTGCTTTCATCTCTGGCCATTCGGTGCTAATTGCGCAGTTTCCGGATTTTCTCGGATTTTTTCACTTGCGTGCTTTTTGGATCACATCTGCTGTCCAGAGGGCTTGATCCTATTTGTTCTCTGATTTCCAGATATCATTCCCTTTCCCAAAAAGAAGGCTTTCCCTTTTGGGAAAGGGAATGAAATCTGCGGATTGCGATGAGCAATAATTGGGAAATTTTCGGTCCATGTCCTTGTACTTCTGCTCATGTCAATCGCTTTTATGATTTTCGCCAAGATTCTGAATTATTTACTGATTTGTTTTTTTTTTTTTTGGGACAATTCATTTCTGTCAATTCTTCTCCACTCTCTTTCTATGCATGTCTTCCCTGAGTTCAGGATTTCAATTGGAGTCATTTGGGCAAGCTTGGCACCTTTGCACTGCCCCTGATTTCATCTCTGGCCATTCGGTGCTAATTGCGCAGTTTCCGGATTTTCTCGGATTTTTTCACTTGCGTGCTTTTTGGATCACATCTGCTGTCCAGAGGGCTTGATCCTATTTGTTCTCTGATTTCCAGATATCATTCCCTTTCCCAAACAGAAGGCTTTCCCTTTTGGGAAAGGGAATGAAATCTGCGGATTTCGATGAGCAATAACTGGGAAATTTTCGGTCCATGTCCTTGTACTTCTGCTCATGTCAATTGCTTTTATGATTTTCGCCAAGATTCTGAATTATTTACTGATTTGTTTTTTTTTTTTTTTGGGACAATTCATTTCTGTCAGTTCTTCTCAACTCTCTTTCTATGCATGTCTTCCCTGAGTTCAGGATTTCAATTGGAGTCATTTGGGCAAGCTTGGCACCTTTGCACTGCCCCTGCTTTCATCTCCGGCCATTCGGTGCTAATTGCGCAGTTTCCAGATTTTCTCGTATTTTTTCACTTGCGTGCTTTTTGGATCACATCTGCTCTCCAGAGCGCTTGATCCCCTTTGTTCTCTGATTTCCAGATATCATTCCCTTTCCTAGAAAGAAGGCTTTCCCTTTTGGGAAAGGGAATGTAATCTGCCCATAGCAATGAGCAATAATTGGGCAAGCTTTGGTCCTTGTCGCTGCACTTCTGCTCATCCCATTTGCTTTTATGGTTTTAACCCAGCGTCCAAAATTTTCCTTATTTTATTTCTCTTTTTTTTGTGACATTTCATTCATGTCAATTCTTCTCCACTCTCTTTCTATGCATGTCTTCCCTGAGTTCAGGATTTCAATTGGAGTCATTTGGGCAAGCTTGGCACCTTTGCACTGCCCCTGCTTTCATCTCTGGCCATTCAGTGCTAATTGCGCCTTTTTCCCGAATTTTCAGGTTTTTTCACTCGCGTGCTTTTTGGATCACATCTCCACTCCCGAGCGCTTGATCCACTTTATCCTCTGATTTCCAGATTTCATTCCCTTTCCCGAAAGGAAGGCTTTCCCTTTCGGGAAAGGGAATGAAATCTGCTGATTTCAATGAGCAATAATTGGGCAAGCTTCGGTCCATGTCCTTGCACTTCTGCTCATCCCATCTGCTTTTATGATTTTCACCTGGCCGCAAAAATATTCCTGCTTTTTTTCTTTGTTTTTCGTGACATTTTATTCATATCAATTCTTCTCCACTCTCTTTCTATGCATGTCTTCCCTGAGTTCAGGATTTCAATTGGAGTCATTTGGGCAAGCTTGGCACCTTTGCACTGCCCCTGCTTTCATCTCTGGCCATTCGGTGCTAATTGCGCAGTTTCCGGATTTTCTCAGATTTTTTCACTTGCGTGCTTTTTGGATCACATCTGGTCTCCAGAGCGCTTGATCCCCTTTGTTCTCTGATTTCCAGATATCATTCCCTTTCCCAAAAAGAAGGCTTTTCCTTTTGGGAAAGGGAATGAAATCTGCGGATTTCGATGAGCAATAATTGGGAAATTTTCGGTCCATGTCCTTGTACTTCTGCTCATGTCAATCGCTTTTATGATTTTCGCCAAGATTCTGAATTATTTACTGATTTGTTGTTTTTTTTTTTGGGACAATTCATTTCTGTCAATTCTTCTCCACTCTCTTTCTATGCATGTCTTCCCTGAGTTCAGGATTTCAATTGGAGTCATTTGGGCAAGCTTGGCACCTTTGCACTGCCCCTGATTTCATCTCTGGCCATTCGGTGCTAATTGCACAGTTTCCAGATTTTCTTGTATTTTTTCACTTGCGTGCTTTTTGGATCACATCTGCTCTCCAGAGCGCATGATCCCCTTTAGTTCTCTGATTTCCAGATATCATTCCCTTTCCTAGAAAGAAGGCGTTCCCTTTTGGGAAAGGGAATGTAATCTGCCCATAGCAATGAGCAATAATTGGGGAAGCTTTGGTCCTTGTCGCTGCACTTCTGCTCATCCCATTTGCTTTTATGGTTTTAACCCAGCGTCCAAAATTTTCCTTATTTTATTTCTCTTTTTTTCGTGACATTTCATTCATGTCAATTCTTCTCCACTCTCTTTCTATGCATGTCTTCCCTGAGTTCAGGATTTCAATTGGAGTCATTTGGGCAAGCTTGGCACTTTTGCACTGCCCCTGCTTTCATCTCTGGCCATTCGGTGCTAATTGCGCAGTTTCCGGGTTTTCTCGGATTTTCTCACTTGCGTGCTTTTTGGATCACATCTCCACTCCAGAGCGCTTGATCCACTTTATCCTCTGATTTCCAGATTTCATTCCCTTTCCCGAAAGGAAGGCTTTCCCTTTCGGGAAAATGAATGAAATCTGCTGATTTCAATGAGCAATAATTGGGCAAGCTTCGGTCCATGTCCCTGCACTTCTGCTCATCCCATCTGCTTTTATGGTTTTCCCCTGGCCTCCAAAATCTTCCTGATTTTATTTGTCTTTTTTTTCGTGACATTTCATTCATGTCAATTCTTCTCCACTCTCTTTCTATGCATGTCTTCCCTGAGTTCAGGATTTCAATTGGAGTCATTTGGGCAAGCTTGGCACCTTTGCACTGCCCCTGCTTTCATCTCTGGCCATTCGGTGCTAATTGCGCAGTTTCCGGATTTTCTCGGATTTTTTCACTTGCGTGCTTTTTGGATCACATCTGCTGTCCAGAGGGCTTGATCCTATTTGTTCTCTGATTTCCAGATATCATTCCCTTTCCCAAAAAGAAGGCTTTCCCTTTTGGGAAAGGGAATGAAATCTGCGGATTGCGATGAGCAATAATTGGGAAATTTTCGGTCCATGTCCTTGTACTTCTGCTCATGTCAATCGCTTTTATGATTTTCGCCAAGATTCTGAATTATTTACTGATTTGTTTTTTTTTTTTTTGGGACAATTCATTTCTGTCAATTCTTCTCCACTCTCTTTCTATGCATGTCTTCCCTGAGTTCAGGATTTCAATTGGAGTCATTTGGGCAAGCTTGGCACCTTTGCACTGCCCCTGATTTCATCTCTGGCCATTCGGTGCTAATTGCGCAGTTTCCGGATTTTCTCGGATTTTTTCACTTGCGTGCTTTTTGGATCACATCTGCTGTCCAGAGGGCTTGATCCTATTTGTTCTCTGATTTCCAGATATCATTCCCTTTCCCAAACAGAAGGCTTTCCCTTTTGGGAAAGGGAATGAAATCTGCGGATTTCGATGAGCAATAACTGGGAAATTTTCGGTCCATGTCCTTGTACTTCTGCTCATGTCAATTGCTTTTATGATTTTCGCCAAGATTCTGAATTATTTACTGATTTGTTTTTTTTTTTTTTTGGGACAATTCATTTCTGTCAGTTCTTCTCAACTCTCTTTCTATGCATGTCTTCCCTGAGTTCAGGATTTCAATTGGAGTCATTTGGGCAAGCTTGGCACCTTTGCACTGCCCCTGCTTTCATCTCCGGCCATTCGGTGCTAATTGCGCAGTTTCCAGATTTTCTCGTATTTTTTCACTTGCGTGCTTTTTGGATCACATCTGCTCTCCAGAGCGCTTGATCCCCTTTGTTCTCTGATTTCCAGATATCATTCCCTTTCCTAGAAAGAAGGCTTTCCCTTTTGGGAAAGGGAATGTAATCTGCCCATAGCAATGAGCAATAATTGGGCAAGCTTTGGTCCTTGTCGCTGCACTTCTGCTCATCCCATTTGCTTTTATGGTTTTAACCCAGCGTCCAAAATTTTCCTTATTTTATTTCTCTTTTTTTTGTGACATTTCATTCATGTCAATTCTTCTCCACTCTCTTTCTATGCATGTCTTCCCTGAGTTCAGGATTTCAATTGGAGTCATTTGGGCAAGCTTGGCACCTTTGCACTGCCCCTGCTTTCATCTCTGGCCATTCAGTGCTAATTGCGCCTTTTTCCCGAATTTTCAGGTTTTTTCACTCGCGTGCTTTTTGGATCACATCTCCACTCCCGAGCGCTTGATCCACTTTATCCTCTGATTTCCAGATTTCATTCCCTTTCCCGAAAGGAAGGCTTTCCCTTTCGGGAAAGGGAATGAAATCTGCTGATTTCAATGAGCAATAATTGGGCAAGCTTCGGTCCATGTCCTTGCACTTCTGCTCATCCCATCTGCTTTTATGATTTTCACCTGGCCGCAAAAATATTCCTGCTTTTTTTCTTTGTTTTTCGTGACATTTTATTCATATCAATTCTTCTCCACTCTCTTTCTATGCATGTCTTCCCTGAGTTCAGGATTTCAATTGGAGTCATTTGGGCAAGCTTGGCACCTTTGCACTGCCCCTGCTTTCATCTCTGGCCATTCGGTGCTAATTGCGCAGTTTCCGGATTTTCTCAGATTTTTTCACTTGCGTGCTTTTTGGATCACATCTGCTCTCGTGAGCGCTTGATCCTATTTGTTCTCTGATTTCCAGATATCATTCCCTTTCCCAAAAAGAAGGCTTTTCCTTTTGGGAAAGGGAATGAAATCTGCGGATTTCGATGAGCAATAATTGGGAAATTTTCGGTCCATGTCCTTGTACTTCTGCTCATGTCAATCGCTTTTATGATTTTCGCCAAGATTCTGAATTATTTACTGATTTGTTGTTTTTTTTTTTGGGACAATTCATTTCTGTCAATTCTTCTCCACTCTCTTTCTATGCATGTCTTCCCTGAGTTCAGGATTTCAATTGGAGTCATTTGGGCAAGCTTGGCACCTTTGCACTGCCCCTGATTTCATCTCTGGCCATTCGGTGCTAATTGCACAGTTTCCAGATTTTCTTGTATTTTTTCACTTGCGTGCTTTTTGGATCACATCTGCTCTCCAGAGCGCATGATCCCCTTTAGTTCTCTGATTTCCAGATATCATTCCCTTTCCTAGAAAGAAGGCGTTCCCTTTTGGGAAAGGGAATGTAATCTGCCCATAGCAATGAGCAATAATTGGGCAAGCTTTGGTCCTTGTCGCTGCACTTCTGCTCATCCCATTTGCTTTTATGGTTTTAACCCAGCGTCCAAAATTTTCCTTATTTTATTTCTCTTTTTTTCGTGACATTTCATTCATGTCAATTCTTCTCCACTCTCTTTCTATGCATGTCTTCCCTGAGTTCAGGATTTCAATTGGAGTCATTTGGGCAAGCTTGGCACTTTTGCACTGCCCCTGCTTTCATCTCTGGCCATTCGGTGCTAATTGCGCAGTTTCCGGGTTTTCTCGGATTTTCTCACTTGCGTGCTTTTTGGATCACATCTCCACTCTAGAGCGCTTGATCCACTTTATCCTCTGATTCCCAGATTTCATTCCCTTTCCCGAAAGGAAGGCTTTCCCTTTCGGGAAAATGAATGAAATCTGCTGATTTCAATGAGCAATAATTGGGCAAGCTTTGGTCCATGTCCCTGCACTTCTGCTCATCCCATCTGCTTTTATGGTTTTCACCAGGCCTCAAAACCTTTCCTTTTTTTTCTTTGTTTTTTTTGACATTTCATGGATTTCAATTTTTCTCCAATCTCTTTCTATGCATATCTTCCCTGAGTTCAGGATTTCAATTGGAGTCATTTGGGCAAGCTTGGCACCTTTGCACTGCCCCTGCTTTCATCTCCGGCCATTCGGTGCTAATTGCGCAGTTTCGAGATTTTCTCGTATTTTTTCACTTGCGTGCTTTTTGGATCACATCTGCTCTCCAGAGCGCTTGATCCCCTTTGTTCTCTGATTTCCAGATATCATTCCCTTTCCTAGAAAGAAGGCTTTCCCTTTTGGGAAAGGGAATGTAATCTGCCCATAGCAATGAGCAATAATTGGGCAAGCTTTGGTCCTTGTCGCTGCACTTCTGCTCATCCCATTTGCTTTTATGGTTTTAACCCAGCGTCCAAAATTTTCCTTATTTTATTTCTCTTTTTTTTGTGACATTTCATTCATGTCAATTCTTCTCCACTCTCTTTCTATGCATGTCTTCCCTGAGTTCAGGATTTCAATTGGAGTCATTTGGGCAAGCTTGGCACCTTTGCACTGCCCCTGCTTTCATCTCTGGCCATTCAGTGCTAATTGCGCCTTTTTCCCGAATTTTCAGGTTTTTTCACTCGCGTGCTTTTTGGATCACATCTCCACTCCCGAGCGCTTGATCCACTTTATCCTCTGATTTCCAGATTTCATTCCCTTTCCCGAAAGGAAGGCTTTCCCTTTCGGGAAAGGGAATGAAATCTGCTGATTTCAATGAGCAATAATTGGGCAAGCTTCGGTCCATGTCCTTGCACTTCTGCTCATCCCATCTGCTTTTATGATTTTCACCTGGCCGCAAAAATATTCCTGCTTTTTTTCTTTGTTTTTCGTGACATTTTATTCATATCAATTCTTCTCCACTCTCTTTCTATGCATGTCTTCCCTGAGTTCAGGATTTCAATTGGAGTCATTTGGGCAAGCTTGGCACCTTTGCACTGCCCCTGCTTTCATCTCTGGCCATTCGGTGCTAATTGCGCAGTTTCCGGATTTTCTCAGATTTTTTCACTTGCGTGCTTTTTGGATCACATCTGCTCTCCAGAGCGCTTGATCCTATTTGTTCTCTGATTTCCAGATATCATTCCCTTTCCCAAAAAGAAGGCTTTTCCTTTTGGGAAAGGGAATGAAATCTGCGGATTTCGATGAGCAATAATTGGGAAATTTTCGGTCCATGTCCTTGTACTTCTGCTCATGTCAATCGCTTTTATGATTTTCGCCAAGATTCTGAATTATTTACTGATTTGTTGTTTTTTTTTTTGGGACAATTCATTTCTGTCAATTCTTCTCCACTCTCTTTCTATGCATGTCTTCCCTGAGTTCAGGATTTCAATTGGAGTCATTTGGGCAAGCTTGGCACCTTTGCACTGCCCCTGATTTCATCTCTGGCCATTCGGTGCTAATTGCACAGTTTCCAGATTTTCTTGTATTTTTTCACTTGCGTGCTTTTTGGATCACATCTGCTCTCCAGAGCGCATGATCCCCTTTAGTTCTCTGATTTCCAGATATCATTCCCTTTCCTAGAAAGAAGGCGTTCCCTTTTGGGAAAGGGAATGTAATCTGCCCATAGCAATGAGCAATAATTGGGGAAGCTTTGGTCCTTGTCGCTGCACTTCTGCTCATCCCATTTGCTTTTATGGTTTTAACCCAGCGTCCAAAATTTTCCTTATTTTATTTCTCTTTTTTTCGTGACATTTCATTCATGTCAATTCTTCTCCACTCTCTTTCTATGCATGTCTTCCCTGAGTTCAGGATTTCAATTGGAGTCATTTGGGCAAGCTTGGCACTTTTGCACTGCCCCTGCTTTCATCTCTGGCCATTCGGTGCTAATTGCGCAGTTTCCGGGTTTTCTCGGATTTTCTCACTTGCGTGCTTTTTGGATCACATCTCCACTCCAGAGCGCTTGATCCACTTTATCCTCTGATTTCCAGATTTCATTCCCTTTCCCGAAAGGAAGGCTTTCCCTTTCGGGAAAATGAATGAAATCTGCTGATTTCAATGAGCAATAATTGGGCAAGCTTTGGTCCATGTCCCTGCACTTCTGCTCATCCCATCTGCTTTTATGGTTTTCACCAGGCCTCAAAACCTTTCCTTTTTTTTCTTTGTTTTTTTTGACATTTCATGGATTTCAATTTTTCTCCAATCTCTTTCTATGCATATCTTCCCTGAGTTCAGGATTTCAATTGGAGTCATTTGGGCAAGCTTGGCACCTTTGCACTGCCCCTGCTTTCATCTCTGGCCATTCGGTGCTAATTGCGCAGTTTCCGGATTTTCTCGGATTTTTTCACTTGCGTGCTTTTTGGATCACATCTGCTGTCCAGAGGGCTTGATCCTATTTGTTCTCTGATTTCCAGATATCATTCCCTTTCCCAAAAAGAAGGCTTTCCCTTTTGGGAAAGGGAATGAAATCTGCGGATTGCGATGAGCAATAATTGGGAAATTTTCGGTCCATGTCCTTGTACTTCTGCTCATGTCAATCGCTTTTATGATTTTCGCCAAGATTCTGAATTATTTACTGATTTGTTTTTTTTTTTTTTTGGGACAATTCATTTCTGTCAATTCTTCTCCACTCTCTTTCTATGCATGTCTTCCCTGAGTTCAGGATTTCAATTGGAGTCATTTGGGCAAGCTTGGCACCTTTGCACTGCCCCTGATTTCATCTCTGGCCATTCGGTGCTAATTGCGCAGTTTCCAGATTTTCTCGGATTTTTTCACTTGCGTGCTTTTTGGATCACATCTGCTGTCCAGAGGGCTTGATCCTATTTGTTCTCTGATTTCCAGATATCATTCCCTTTCCCAAACAGAAGGCTTTCCCTTTTGGGAAAGGGAATGAAATCTGCGGATTTCGATGAGCAATAACTGGGAAATTTTCGGTCCATGTCCTTGTACTTCTGCTCATGTCAATTGCTTTTATGATTTTCGCCAAGATTCTGAATTATTTACTGATTTGTTTTTTTTTTTTTTTGGGACAATTCATTTCTGTCAGTTCTTCTCAACTCTCTTTCTATGCATGTCTTCCCTGAGTTCAGGATTTCAATTGGAGTCATTTGGGCAAGCTTGGCACCTTTGCACTGCCCCTGCTTTCATCTCCGGCCATTCGGTGCTAATTGCGCAGTTTCCAGATTTTCTCGTATTTTTTCACTTGCGTGCTTTTTGGATCACATCTGCTCTCCAGAGCGCTTGATCCCCTTTGTTCTCTGATTTCCAGATATCATTCCATTTCCTAGAAAGAAGGCTTTCCCTTTTGGGAAAGGGAATGTAATCTGCCCATAGCAATGAGCAATAATTGGGCAAGCTTTGGTCCTTGTCGCTGCACTTCTGCTCATCCCATTTGCTTTTATGGTTTTAACCCAGCGTCCAAAATTTTCCTTATTTTATTTCTCTTTTTTTTGTGACATTTCATTCATGTCAATTCTTCTCCACTCTCTTTCTATGCATGTCTTCCCTGAGTTCAGGATTTCAATTGGAGTCATTTGGGCAAGCTTGGCACCTTTGCACTGCCCCTGCTTTCATCTCTGGCCATTCAGTGCTAATTGCGCCTTTTTCCCGAATTTTCAGGTTTTTTCACTCGCGTGCTTTTTGGATCACATCTCCACTCCCGAGCGCTTGATCCACTTTATCCTCTGATTTCCAGATTTCATTCCCTTTCCCGAAAGGAAGGCTTTCCCTTTCGGGAAAGGGAATGAAATCTGCTGATTTCAATGAGCAATAATTGGGCAAGCTTCGGTCCATGTCCTTGCACTTCTGCTCATCCAGTCTGCTTTTATGATTTTCACCTGGCCGCAAAAATATTCCTGCTTTTTTTCTTTGTTTTTCGTGACATTTTATTCATATCAATTCTTCTCCACTCTCTTTCTATGCATGTCTTCCCTGAGTTCAGGATTTCAATTGGAGTCATTTGGGCAAGCTTGGCACCTTTGCACTGCCCCTGCTTTCATCTCTGGCCATTCGGTGCTAATTGCGCAGTTTCCGGATTTTCTCAGATTTTTTCACTTGCGTGCTTTTTGGATCACATCTGCTCTCCAGAGCGCTTGATCCTATTTGTTCTCTGATTTCCAGATATCATTCCCTTTCCCAAAAAGAAGGCTTTTCCTTTTGGGAAAGGGAATGAAATCTGCGGATTTCGATGAGCAATAATTGGGAAATTTTCGGTCCATGTCCTTGTACTTCTGCTCATGTCAATCGCTTTTATGATTTTCGCCAAGATTCTGAATTATTTACTGATTTGTTGTTTTTTTTTTTGGGACAATTCATTTCTGTCAATTCTTCTCCACTCTCTTTCTATGCATGTCTTCCCTGAGTTCAGGATTTCAATTGGAGTCATTTGGGCAAGCTTGGCACCTTTGCACTGCCCCTGATTTCATCTCTGGCCATTCGGTGCTAATTGCACAGTTTCCAGATTTTCTTGTATTTTTTCACTTGCGTGCTTTTTGGATCACATCTGCTCTCCAGAGCGCATGATCCCCTTTAGTTCTCTGATTTCCAGATATCATTCCCTTTCCTAGAAAGAAGGCGTTCCCTTTTGGGAAAGGGAATGTAATCTGCCCATAGCAATGAGCAATAATTGGGGAAGCTTTGGTCCTTGTCGCTGCACTTCTGCTCATCCCATTTGCTTTTATGGTTTTAACCCAGCGTCCAAAATTTTCCTTATTTTATTTCTCTTTTTTTCGTGACATTTCATTCATGTCAATTCTTCTCCACTCTCTTTCTATGCATGTCTTCCCTGAGTTCAGGATTTCAATTGGAGTCATTTGGGCAAGCTTGGCACTTTTGCACTGCCCCTGCTTTCATCTCTGGCCATTCGGTGCTAATTGCGCAGTTTCCGGGTTTTCTCGGATTTTCTCACTTGCGTGCTTTTTGGATCACATCTCCACTCCAGAGCGCTTGATCCACTTTATCCTCTGATTTCCAGATTTCATTCCCTTTCCCGAAAGGAAGGCTTTCCCTTTCGGGAAAATGAATGAAATCTGCTGATTTCAATGAGCAATAATTGGGCAAGCTTTGGTCCATGTCCCTGCACTTCTGCTCATCCCATCTGCTTTTATGGTTTTCACCAGGCCTCAAAACCTTTCCTTTTTTTTCTTTGTTTTTTTTGACATTTCATGGATTTCAATTTTTCTCCAATCTCTTTCTATGCATATCTTCCCTGAGTTCAGGATTTCAATTGGAGTCATTTGGGCAAGCTTGGCACCTTTGCACTGCCCCTGCTTTCATCTCCGGCCATTCGGTGCTAATTGCGCAGTTTCGAGATTTTCTCGTATTTTTTCACTTGCGTGCTTTTTGGATCACATCTGCTCTCCAGAGCGCTTGATCCCCTTTGTTCTCTGATTTCCAGATATCATTCCCTTTCCTAGAAAGAAGGCTTTCCCTTTTGGGAAAGGGAATGTAATCTGCCCATAGCAATGAGCAATAATTGGGGAAGCTTTGGTCCTTGTCGCTGCACTTCTGCTCATCCCATTTGCTTTTATGGTTTTAACCCAGCGTCCAAAATTTTCCTTATTTTATTTCTCTTTTTTTTGTGACATTTCATTCATGTCAATTCTTCTCCACTCTCTTTCTATGCATGTCTTCCCTGAGTTCAGGATTTCAATTGGAGTCATTTGGGCAAGCTTGGCACCTTTGCACTGCCCCTGCTTTCATCTCTGGCCATTCAGTGCTAATTGCGCCTTTTTCCCGAATTTTCAGGTTTTTTCACTCGCGTGCTTTTTGGATCACATCTCCACTCCCGAGCGCTTGATCCACTTTATCCTCTGATTTCCAGATTTCATTCCCTTTCCCGAAAGGAAGGCTTTCCCTTTCGGGAAAGGGAATGAAATCTGCTGATTTCAATGAGCAATAATTGGGCAAGCTTCGGTCCATGTCCTTGCACTTCTGCTCATCCCATCTGCTTTTATGATTTTCACCTGGCCGCAAAAATATTCCTGCTTTTTTTCTTTGTTTTTCGTGACATTTTATTCATATCAATTCTTCTCCACTCTCTTTCTATGCATGTCTTCCCTGAGTTCAGGATTTCAATTGGAGTCATTTGGGCAAGCTTGGCACCTTTGCACTGCCCCTGCTTTCATCTCTGGCCATTCGGTGCTAATTGCGCAGTTTCCGGATTTTCTCAGATTTTTTCACTTGCGTGCTTTTTGGATCACATCTGGTCTCCAGAGCGCTTGATCCTATTTGTTCTCTGATTTCCAGATATCATTCCCTTTCCCAAAAAGAAGGCTTTTCCTTTTGGGAAAGGGAATGAAATCTGCGGATTTCGATGAGCAATAATTGGGAAATTTTCGGTCCATGTCCTTGTACTTCTGCTCATGTCAATCGCTTTTATGATTTTCGCCAAGATTCTGAATTATTTACTGATTTGTTGTTTTTTTTTTTGGGACAATTCATTTCTGTCAATTCTTCTCCACTCTCTTTCTATGCATGTCTTCCCTGAGTTCAGGATTTCAATTGGAGTCATTTGGGCAAGCTTGGCACCTTTGCACTGCCCCTGATTTCATCTCTGGCCATTCGGTGCTAATTGCACAGTTTCCAGATTTTCTTGTATTTTTTCACTTGCGTGCTTTTTGGATCACATCTGCTCTCCAGAGCGCATGATCCCCTTTAGTTCTCTGATTTCCAGATATCATTCCCTTTCCTAGAAAAAAGGCGTTCCCTTTTGGGAAATGGAATGTAATCTGCCCATAGCAATGAGCAATAATTGGGGAAGCTTTGGTCCTTGTCGCTGCACTTCTGCTCATCCCATTTGCTTTTATGGTTTTAACCCAGCGTCCAAAATTTTCCTTATTTTATTTCTCTTTTTTTCGTGACATTTCATTCATGTCAATTCTTCTCCACTCTCTTTCTATGCATGTCTTCCCTGAGTTCAGGATTTCAATTGGAGTCATTTGGGCAAGCTTGGCACTTTTGCACTGCCCCTGCTTTCATCTCTGGCCATTCGGTGCTAATTGCGCAGTTTCCGGGTTTTCTCGGATTTTCTCACTTGCGTGCTTTTTGGATCACATCTCCACTCCAGAGCGCTTGATCCACTTTATCCTCTGATTTCCAGATTTCATTCCCTTTCCCGAAAGGAAGGCTTTCCCTTTCGGGAAAATGAATGAAATCTGCTGATTTCAATGAGCAATAATTGGGCAAGCTTTGGTCCATGTCCCTGCACTTCTGCTCATCCCATCTGCTTTTATGGTTTTCACCAGGCCTCAAAACCTTTCCTTTTTTTTCTTTGTTTTTTTTGACATTTCATGGATTTCAATTTTTCTCCAATCTCTTTCTATGCATATCTTCCCTGAGTTCAGGATTTCAATTGGAGTCATTTGGGCAAGCTTGGCACCTTTGCACTGCCCCTGCTTTCATCTCCGGCCATTCGGTGCTAATTGCGCAGTTTCGAGATTTTCTCGTATTTTTTCACTTGCGTGCTTTTTGGATCACATCTGCTCTCCAGAGCGCTTGATCCCCTTTGTTCTCTGATTTCCAGATATCATTCCCTTTCCTAGAAAGAAGGCTTTCCCTTTTGGGAAAGGGAATGTAATCTGCCCATAGCAATGAGCAATAATTGGGCAAGCTTTGGTCCTTGTCGCTGCACTTCTGCTCATCCCATTTGCTTTTATGGTTTTAACCCAGCGTCCAAAATTTTCCTTATTTTATTTCTCTTTTTTTTGTGACATTTCATTCATGTCAATTCTTCTCCACTCTCTTTCTATGCATGTCTTCCCTGAGTTCAGGATTTCAATTGGAGTCATTTGGGCAAGCTTGGCACCTTTGCACTGCCCCTGCTTTCATCTCTGGCCATTCAGTGCTAATTGCGCCTTTTTCCCGAATTTTCAGGTTTTTTCACTCGCGTGCTTTTTGGATCACATCTCCACTCCCGAGCGCTTGATCCACTTTATCCTCTGATTTCCAGATTTCATTCCCTTTCCCAAAAGGAAGGCTTTCCCTTTCGGGAAAGGGAATGAAATCTGCTGATTTCAATGAGCAATAATTGGGCAAGCTTCGGTCCATGTCCTTGCACTTCTGCTCATCCCATCTGCTTTTATGATTTTCACCTGGCCGCAAAAATATTCCTGCTTTTTTTCTTTGTTTTTCGTGACATTTTATTCATATCAATTCTTCTCCACTCTCTTTCTATGCATGTTTTCCCTGAGTTCAGGATTTCAATTGGAGTCATTTGGGCAAGCTTGGCACCTTTGCACTGCCCCTGCTTTCATCTCTGGCCATTCGGTGCTAATTGCGCAGTTTCCGGATTTTCTCAGATTTTTTCACTTGCGTGCTTTTTGGATCACATCTGCTCTCCAGAGCGCTTGATCCTATTTGTTCTCTGATTTCCAGATATCATTCCCTTTCCCAAAAAGAAGGCTTTTCCTTTTGGGAAAGGGAATGAAATCTGCGGATTTCGATGAGCAATAATTGGGAAATTTTCGGTCCATGTCCTTGTACTTCTGCTCATGTCAATCGCTTTTATGATTTTCGCCAAGATTCTGAATTATTTACTGATTTGTTTTTTTTTTTTTGGGACAATTCATTTCTGTCAATTCTTCTCCACTCTCTTTCTATGCATGTCTTCCCTGAGTTCAGGATTTCAATTGGAGTCATTTGGGCAAGCTTGGCACCTTTGCACTGCCCCTGATTTCATCTCTGGCCATTCGGTGCTAATTGCACAGTTTCCAGATTTTCTTGTATTTTTTCACTTGCGTGCTTTTTGGATCACATCTGCTCTCCAGAGTGCTTGATCCCCTTTGTTCTCTGATTTCCAGATATCATTCCCTTTCCTAGAAAGAAGGCGTTCCCTTTTGGGAAAGGGAATGTAATCTGCCCATAGCAATGAGCAATAATTGGGGAAGCTTTGGTCCTTGTCGCTGCACTTCTGCTCATCCCATTTGCTTTTATGGTTTTAACCCAGCGTCCAAAATTTTCCTTATTTTATTTCTCTTTTTTTCGTGACATTTCATTCATGTCAATTCTTCTCCACTCTCTTTCTATGCATGTCTTCCCTGAGTTCAGGATTTCAATTGGAGTCATTTGGGCAAGCTTGGCACTTTTGCACTGCCCCTGCTTTCATCTCTGGCCATTCGGTGCTAATTGCGCAGTTTCCGGGTTTTCTCGGATTTTCTCACTTGCGTGCTTTTTGGATCACATCTCCACTCCAGAGCGCTTGATCCACTTTATCCTCTGATTTCCAGATTTCATTCCCTTTCCCGAAAGGAAGGCTTTCCCTTTCGGGAAAATGAATGAAATCTGCTGATTTCAATGAGCAATAATTGGGCAAGCTTTGGTCCATGTCCCTGCACTTCTGCTCATCCCATCTGCTTTTATGGTTTTCACCAGGCCTCAAAACCTTTCCTTTTTTTTCTTTGTTTTTTTTGACATTTCATGGATTTCAATTTTTCTCCAATCTCTTTCTATGCATATCTTCCCTGAGTTCAGGATTTCAATTGGAGTCATTTGGGCAAGCTTGGCACCTTTGCACTGCCCCTGCTTTCATCTCTGGCCATTCGGTGCTAATTGCGCAGTTTCCGGATTTTCTCGGATTTTTTCACTTGCGTGCTTTTTGGATCACATCTGCTGTCCAGAGGGCTTGATCCTATTTGTTCTCTGATTTCCAGATATCATTCCCTTTCCCAAAAAGAAGGCTTTCCCTTTTGGGAAAGGGAATGAAATCTGCGGATTGCGATGAGCAATAATTGGGAAATTTTCGGTCCATGTCCTTGTACTTCTGCTCATGTCAATCGCTTTTATGATTTTCGCCAAGATTCTGAATTATTTACTGATTTGTTTTTTTTTTTTTTTGGGACAATTCATTTCTGTCAATTCTTCTCCACTCTCTTTCTATGCATGTCTTCCCTGAGTTCAGGATTTCAATTGGAGTCATTTGGGCAAGCTTGGCACCTTTGCACTGCCCCTGATTTCATCTCTGGCCATTCGGTGCTAATTGCGCAGTTTCCAGATTTTCTCGGATTTTTTCACTTGCGTGCTTTTTGGATCACATCTGCTGTCCAGAGGGCTTGATCCTATTTGTTCTCTGATTTCCAGATATCATTCCCTTTCCCAAACAGAAGGCTTTCCCTTTTGGGAAAGGGAATGAAATCTGCGGATTTCGATGAGCAATAACTGGGAAATTTTCGGTCCATGTCCTTGTACTTCTGCTCATGTCAATTGCTTTTATGATTTTCGCCAAGATTCTGAATTATTTACTGATTTGTTTTTTTTTTTTTTTGGGACAATTCATTTCTGTCAGTTCTTCTCAACTCTCTTTCTATGCATGTCTTCCCTGAGTTCAGGATTTCAATTGGAGTCATTTGGGCAAGCTTGGCACCTTTGCACTGCCCCTGCTTTCATCTCCGGCCATTCGGTGCTAATTGCGCAGTTTCCAGATTTTCTCGTATTTTTTCACTTGCGTGCTTTTTGGATCACATCTGCTCTCCAGAGCGCTTGATCCCCTTTGTTCTCTGATTTCCAGATATCATTCCATTTCCTAGAAAGAAGGCTTTCCCTTTTGGGAAAGGGAATGTAATCTGCCCATAGCAATGAGCAATAATTGGGCAAGCTTTGGTCCTTGTCGCTGCACTTCTGCTCATCCCATTTGCTTTTATGGTTTTAACCCAGCGTCCAAAATTTTCCTTATTTTATTTCTCTTTTTTTTGTGACATTTCATTCATGTCAATTCTTCTCCACTCTCTTTCTATGCATGTCTTCCCTGAGTTCAGGATTTCAATTGGAGTCATTTGGGCAAGCTTGGCACCTTTGCACTGCCCCTGCTTTCATCTCTGGCCATTCAGTGCTAATTGCGCCTTTTTCCCGAATTTTCAGGTTTTTTCACTCGCGTGCTTTTTGGATCACATCTCCACTCCCGAGCGCTTGATCCACTTTATCCTCTGATTTCCAGATTTCATTCCCTTTCCCGAAAGGAAGGCTTTCCCTTTCGGGAAAGGGAATGAAATCTGCTGATTTCAATGAGCAATAATTGGGCAAGCTTCGGTCCATGTCCTTGCACTTCTGCTCATCCAGTCTGCTTTTATGATTTTCACCTGGCCGCAAAAATATTCCTGCTTTTTTTCTTTGTTTTTCGTGACATTTTATTCATATCAATTCTTCTCCACTCTCTTTCTATGCATGTCTTCCCTGAGTTCAGGATTTCAATTGGAGTCATTTGGGCAAGCTTGGCACCTTTGCACTGCCCCTGCTTTCATCTCTGGCCATTCGGTGCTAATTGCGCAGTTTCCGGATTTTCTCAGATTTTTTCACTTGCGTGCTTTTTGGATCACATCTGCTCTCCAGAGCGCTTGATCCTATTTGTTCTCTGATTTCCAGATATCATTCCCTTTCCCAAAAAGAAGGCTTTTCCTTTTGGGAAAGGGAATGAAATCTGCGGATTTCGATGAGCAATAATTGGGAAATTTTCGGTCCATGTCCTTGTACTTCTGCTCATGTCAATCGCTTTTATGATTTTCGCCAAGATTCTGAATTATTTACTGATTTGTTGTTTTTTTTTTTGGGACAATTCATTTCTGTCAATTCTTCTCCACTCTCTTTCTATGCATGTCTTCCCTGAGTTCAGGATTTCAATTGGAGTCATTTGGGCAAGCTTGGCACCTTTGCACTGCCCCTGATTTCATCTCTGGCCATTCGGTGCTAATTGCACAGTTTCCAGATTTTCTTGTATTTTTTCACTTGCGTGCTTTTTGGATCACATCTGCTCTCCAGAGCGCATGATCCCCTTTAGTTCTCTGATTTCCAGATATCATTCCCTTTCCTAGAAAGAAGGCGTTCCCTTTTGGGAAAGGGAATGTAATCTGCCCATAGCAATGAGCAATAATTGGGGAAGCTTTGGTCCTTGTCGCTGCACTTCTGCTCATCCCATTTGCTTTTATGGTTTTAACCCAGCGTCCAAAATTTTCCTTATTTTATTTCTCTTTTTTTCGTGACATTTCATTCATGTCAATTCTTCTCCACTCTCTTTCTATGCATGTCTTCCCTGAGTTCAGGATTTCAATTGGAGTCATTTGGGCAAGCTTGGCACTTTTGCACTGCCCCTGCTTTCATCTCTGGCCATTCGGTGCTAATTGCGCAGTTTCCGGGTTTTCTCGGATTTTCTCACTTGCGTGCTTTTTGGATCACATCTCCACTCCAGAGCGCTTGATCCACTTTATCCTCTGATTTCCAGATTTCATTCCCTTTCCCGAAAGGAAGGCTTTCCCTTTCGGGAAAATGAATGAAATCTGCTGATTTCAATGAGCAATAATTGGGCAAGCTTTGGTCCATGTCCCTGCACTTCTGCTCATCCCATCTGCTTTTATGGTTTTCACCAGGCCTCAAAACCTTTCCTTTTTTTTCTTTGTTTTTTTTGACATTTCATGGATTTCAATTTTTCTCCAATCTCTTTCTATGCATATCTTCCCTGAGTTCAGGATTTCAATTGGAGTCATTTGGGCAAGCTTGGCACCTTTGCACTGCCCCTGCTTTCATCTCCGGCCATTCGGTGCTAATTGCGCAGTTTCGAGATTTTCTCGTATTTTTTCACTTGCGTGCTTTTTGGATCACATCTGCTCTCCAGAGCGCTTGATCCCCTTTGTTCTCTGATTTCCAGATATCATTCCCTTTCCTAGAAAGAAGGCTTTCCCTTTTGGGAAAGGGAATGTAATCTGCCCATAGCAATGAGCAATAATTGGGGAAGCTTTGGTCCTTGTCGCTGCACTTCTGCTCATCCCATTTGCTTTTATGGTTTTAACCCAGCGTCCAAAATTTTCCTTATTTTATTTCTCTTTTTTTTGTGACATTTCATTCATGTCAATTCTTCTCCACTCTCTTTCTATGCATGTCTTCCCTGAGTTCAGGATTTCAATTGGAGTCATTTGGGCAAGCTTGGCACCTTTGCACTGCCCCTGCTTTCATCTCTGGCCATTCAGTGCTAATTGCGCCTTTTTCCCGAATTTTCAGGTTTTTTCACTCGCGTGCTTTTTGGATCACATCTCCACTCCCGAGCGCTTGATCCACTTTATCCTCTGATTTCCAGATTTCATTCCCTTTCCCGAAAGGAAGGCTTTCCCTTTCGGGAAAGGGAATGAAATCTGCTGATTTCAATGAGCAATAATTGGGCAAGCTTCGGTCCATGTCCTTGCACTTCTGCTCATCCCATCTGCTTTTATGATTTTCACCTGGCCGCAAAAATATTCCTGCTTTTTTTCTTTGTTTTTCGTGACATTTTATTCATATCAATTCTTCTCCACTCTCTTTCTATGCATGTCTTCCCTGAGTTCAGGATTTCAATTGGAGTCATTTGGGCAAGCTTGGCACCTTTGCACTGCCCCTGCTTTCATCTCTGGCCATTCGGTGCTAATTGCGCAGTTTCCGGATTTTCTCAGATTTTTTCACTTGCGTGCTTTTTGGATCACATCTGGTCTCCAGAGCGCTTGATCCTATTTGTTCTCTGATTTCCAGATATCATTCCCTTTCCCAAAAAGAAGGCTTTTCCTTTTGGGAAAGGGAATGAAATCTGCGGATTTCGATGAGCAATAATTGGGAAATTTTCGGTCCATGTCCTTGTACTTCTGCTCATGTCAATCGCTTTTATGATTTTCGCCAAGATTCTGAATTATTTACTGATTTGTTGTTTTTTTTTTTGGGACAATTCATTTCTGTCAATTCTTCTCCACTCTCTTTCTATGCATGTCTTCCCTGAGTTCAGGATTTCAATTGGAGTCATTTGGGCAAGCTTGGCACCTTTGCACTGCCCCTGATTTCATCTCTGGCCATTCGGTGCTAATTGCACAGTTTCCAGATTTTCTTGTATTTTTTCACTTGCGTGCTTTTTGGATCACATCTGCTCTCCAGAGCGCATGATCCCCTTTAGTTCTCTGATTTCCAGATATCATTCCCTTTCCTAGAAAAAAGGCGTTCCCTTTTGGGAAATGGAATGTAATCTGCCCATAGCAATGAGCAATAATTGGGGAAGCTTTGGTCCTTGTCGCTGCACTTCTGCTCATCCCATTTGCTTTTATGGTTTTAACCCAGCGTCCAAAATTTTCCTTATTTTATTTCTCTTTTTTTCGTGACATTTCATTCATGTCAATTCTTCTCCACTCTCTTTCTATGCATGTCTTCCCTGAGTTCAGGATTTCAATTGGAGTCATTTGGGCAAGCTTGGCACTTTTGCACTGCCCCTGCTTTCATCTCTGGCCATTCGGTGCTAATTGCGCAGTTTCCGGGTTTTCTCGGATTTTCTCACTTGCGTGCTTTTTGGATCACATCTCCACTCCAGAGCGCTTGATCCACTTTATCCTCTGATTTCCAGATTTCATTCCCTTTCCCGAAAGGAAGGCTTTCCCTTTCGGGAAAATGAATGAAATCTGCTGATTTCAATGAGCAATAATTGGGCAAGCTTTGGTCCATGTCCCTGCACTTCTGCTCATCCCATCTGCTTTTATGGTTTTCACCAGGCCTCAAAACCTTTCCTTTTTTTTCTTTGTTTTTTTTGACATTTCATGGATTTCAATTTTTCTCCAATCTCTTTCTATGCATATCTTCCCTGAGTTCAGGATTTCAATTGGAGTCATTTGGGCAAGCTTGGCACCTTTGCACTGCCCCTGCTTTCATCTCCGGCCATTCGGTGCTAATTGCGCAGTTTCGAGATTTTCTCGTATTTTTTCACTTGCGTGCTTTTTGGATCACATCTGCTCTCCAGAGCGCTTGATCCCCTTTGTTCTCTGATTTCCAGATATCATTCCCTTTCCTAGAAAGAAGGCTTTCCCTTTTGGGAAAGGGAATGTAATCTGCCCATAGCAATGAGCAATAATTGGGCAAGCTTTGGTCCTTGTCGCTGCACTTCTGCTCATCCCATTTGCTTTTATGGTTTTAACCCAGCGTCCAAAATTTTCCTTATTTTATTTCTCTTTTTTTTGTGACATTTCATTCATGTCAATTCTTCTCCACTCTCTTTCTATGCATGTCTTCCCTGAGTTCAGGATTTCAATTGGAGTCATTTGGGCAAGCTTGGCACCTTTGCACTGCCCCTGCTTTCATCTCTGGCCATTCAGTGCTAATTGCGCCTTTTTCCCGAATTTTCAGGTTTTTTCACTCGCGTGCTTTTTGGATCACATCTCCACTCCCGAGCGCTTGATCCACTTTATCCTCTGATTTCCAGATTTCATTCCCTTTCCCGAAAGGAAGGCTTTCCCTTTCGGGAAAGGGAATGAAATCTGCTGATTTCAATGAGCAATAATTGGGCAAGCTTCGGTCCATGTCCTTGCACTTCTGCTCATCCCATCTGCTTTTATGATTTTCACCTGGCCGCAAAAATATTCCTGCTTTTTTTCTTTGTTTTTCGTGACATTTTATTCATATCAATTCTTCTCCACTCTCTTTCTATGCATGTTTTCCCTGAGTTCAGGATTTCAATTGGAGTCATTTGGGCAAGCTTGGCACCTTTGCACTGCCCCTGCTTTCATCTCTGGCCATTCGGTGCTAATTGCGCAGTTTCCGGATTTTCTCAGATTTTTTCACTTGCGTGCTTTTTGGATCACATCTGCTCTCCAGAGCGCTTGATCCTATTTGTTCTCTGATTTCCAGATATCATTCCCTTTCCCAAAAAGAAGGCTTTTCCTTTTGGGAAAGGGAATGAAATCTGCGGATTTCGATGAGCAATAATTGGGAAATTTTCGGTCCATGTCCTTGTACTTCTGCTCATGTCAATCGCTTTTATGATTTTCGCCAAGATTCTGAATTATTTACTGATTTGTTTTTTTTTTTTTGGGACAATTCATTTCTGTCAATTCTTCTCCACTCTCTTTCTATGCATGTCTTCCCTGAGTTCAGGATTTCAATTGGAGTCATTTGGGCAAGCTTGGCACCTTTGCACTGCCCCTGATTTCATCTCTGGCCATTCGGTGCTAATTGCACAGTTTCCAGATTTTCTTGTATTTTTTCACTTGCGTGCTTTTTGGATCACATCTGCTCTCCAGAGTGCTTGATCCCCTTTGTTCTCTGATTTCCAGATATCATTCCCTTTCCTAGAAAGAAGGCGTTCCCTTTTGGGAAAGGGAATGTAATCTGCCCATAGCAATGAGCAATAATTGGGGAAGCTTTGGTCCTTGTCGCTGCACTTCTGCTCATCCCATTTGCTTTTATGGTTTTAACCCAGCGTCCAAAATTTTCCTTATTTTATTTCTCTTTTTTTCGTGACATTTCATTCATGTCAATTCTTCTCCACTCTCTTTCTATGCATGTCTTCCCTGAGTTCAGGATTTCAATTGGAGTCATTTGGGCAAGCTTGGCACTTTTGCACTGCCCCTGCTTTCATCTCTGGCCATTCGGTGCTAATTGCGCAGTTTCCGGGTTTTCTCGGATTTTCTCACTTGCGTGCTTTTTGGATCACATCTCCACTCCAGAGCGCTTGATCCACTTTATCCTCTGATTTCCAGATTTCATTCCCTTTCCCGAAAGGAAGGCTTTCCCTTTCGGGAAAATGAATGAAATCTGCTGATTTCAATGAGCAATAATTGGGCAAGCTTTGGTCCATGTCCCTGCACTTCTGCTCATCCCATCTGCTTTTATGGTTTTCACCAGGCCTCAAAACCTTTCCTTTTTTTTCTTTGTTTTTTTTGACATTTCATGGATTTCAATTTTTCTCCAATCTCTTTCTATGCATATCTTCCCTGAGTTCAGGATTTCAATTGGAGTCATTTGGGCAAGCTTGGCACCTTTGCACTGCCCCTGCTTTCATCTCTGGCCATTCGGTGCTAATTGCGCAGTTTCCGGATTTTCTCAGATTTTTTCACTTGCGTGCTTTTTGGATCACATCTGCTGTCCAGAGGGCTTGATCCTATTTGTTCTCTGATTTCCAGATATCATTCCCTTTCCCAAAAAGAAGGCTTTCCCTTTTGGGAAAGGGAATGAAATCTGCGGATTTCGATGAGCAATAATTGGGAAATTTTCGGTCCATGTCCTTGTACTTCTGCTCATGTCAATCGCTTTTATGATTTTCGCCAAGATTCTGAATTATTTACTGATTTGTTTTTTTTTTTTTTGGGACAATTCATTTCTGTCAATTCTTCTCCACTCTCTTTCTATGCATGTCTTCCCTGAGTTCAGGATTTCAATTGGAGTCATTTGGGCAAGCTTGGCACCTTTGCACTGCCCCTGATTTCATCTCTGGCCATTCGGTGCTAATTGCACAGTTTCCAGATTTTCTCGTATTTTTTCACTTGCGTGCTTTTTGGATCACATCTGCTCTCCAGAGCGCATGATCCCCTTTAGTTCTCTGATTTCCAGATATCATTCCCTTTCCTAGAAAGAAGGCGTTCCCTTTTGGGAAAGGGAATGTAATCTGCCCATAGCAATGAGCAATAATTGGGGAAGCTTTGGTCCTTGTCGCTGCACTTCTGCTCATCCCATTTGCTTTTATGGTTTTAACCCAGCGTCCAAAATTTTCCTTATTTTATTTCTCTTTTTTTCGTGACATTTCATTCATGTCAATTCTTCTCCACTCTCTTTCTATGCATGTCTTCCCTGAGTTCAGGATTTCAATTGGAGTCATTTGGGCAAGCTTGGCACTTTTGCACTGCCCCTGCTTTCATCTCTGGCCATTCGGTGCTAATTGCGCAGTTTCCGGATTTTCTCGGATTTTCTCACTTGCGTGCTTTTTGGATCACATCTCCACTCCAGAGCGCTTGATCCACTTTATCCTCTGATTTCCAGATTTTATTCCCTTTCCCGAAAGGAAGGCTTTCCCTTTCGGGAAAATGAATGAAATCTGCTGATTTCAATGAGCAATAATTGGGCAAGCTTTGGTCCTTGTCGCTGCACTTCTGCTCATCCCATCTGCTTTTATGGTTTTCACCAGGCCTCAAAACCTTTCCTTTTTTTTCTTTGTTTTTTTTGACATTTCATGGATTTCAATTTTTCTCCAATCTCTTTCTATGCATATCTTCCCTGAGTTCAGGATTTCAATTGGAGTCATTTGGGCAAGCTTGGCACCTTTGCACTGCCCCTGCTTTCATCTCTGGCCATTCGGTGCTAATTGCGCAGTTTCCGGATTTTCTCGGATTTTTTCACTTGCCTGCTTTTTGGATCACATCTTCTGTCCAGAGGGCTTGATCCTATTTGTTCTCTGATTTCCAGATATCATTCCCTTTCCCAAAAAGAAGGCTTTCCCTTTTGGGAAAGGGAATGAAATCTGCGGATTTCGATGAGCAATAACTGGGAAATTTTCGGTCCATGTCCTTGTACTTCTGCTCATGTCAATCGCTTTTATGATTTTCGCCAAGATTCTGAATTATTTACTGATTTGTTTTTTTTTTTTTGGGACAATTCATTTCTGTCAATTCTTCTCCACTCTCTTTCTATGCATGTCTTCCCTGAGTTCAGGATTTCAATTGGAGTCATTTGGGCAAGCTTGGCACCTTTGCACTGCCCCTGCTTTCATCTCTGGCCATTCAGTGGTAATCAGCCTTTTTCCCGAATTTTCAGGTTTTTTCACTCGTGTGCTTTTTGGATCACATCTCCACTCCAGAGCGCTTGATCCACTTTATCCTCTGATTTCCAGATTTCATTCCCTTTCCCGAAAGGAAGGCTTTCCCTTTCGAGAAAGGGAATGAAATCTGCTGATTTCAATGAGCAATAATTGGGCAAGCTTCGGTCCATGTCCTTGCACTTCTGCTCATCCCATCTGCTTTTATGATTTTCACCTGGCCGCAAAAATATTCCTGCTTTTTTTCTTTGTTTTTCGTGACATTTTATTCATATCAATTCTTCTCCACTCTCTTTCTATGCATGTCTTCCCTGAGTTCAGGATTTCAATTGGAGTCATTTGGGCAAGCTTGGCACCTTTGCACTGCCCCTGATTTCATCTCTGGCCATTCGGTGCTAATTGCACAGTTTCCAGATTTTCTCGTATTTTTTCACTTGCGTGCTTTTTGGATCACATCTGCTCTCCAGAGCGCATGATCCCCTTTAGTTCTCTGATTTCCAGATATCATTCCCTTTCCCGAAAAGAAGGCGTTCCCTTTTGGGAAAGGGAATGTAATCTGCCCATAGCAATGAGCAATAATTGGGGAAGCTTTGGTCCTTGTCGCTGCACTTCTGCTCATCCCATTTCCTTTTATGGTTTTAACCCAGCGTCCAAAATTTTCCTTGTTTTATTTCTCTTTTTTTCGTGACATTTCATTCATGTCAATTCTTCTCCACTCTCTTTCTATGCATGTCTTCCCTGAGTTCAGGATTTCAATTGGAGTCATTTGGGCAAGCTTGGCACTTTTGCACTGCCCCTGCTTTCATCTCTGGCCATTCGGTGCTAATTGCGCAGTTTCCGGATTTTCTCGGATTTTCTCACTTGCGTGCTTTTTGGATCACATCTCCACTCCAGAGCGCTTGATCCACTTTATCCTCTGATTTCCAGATTTCATTCCCTTTCCCGAAAGGAAGGCTTTCCCTTTCGGGAAAATGAATGAAATCTGCTGATTTCAATGAGCAATAATTGGGCAAGCTTTGGTCCATGTCCCTGCACTTCTGCTCATCCCATCTGCTTTTATGGTTTTCACCAGGCCTCAAAACCTTTCCTTTTTTTTCTTTGTTTTTTTTGACATTTCATGGATTTCAATTTTTCTCCAATCTCTTTGTATGCATGTCTTCCCTGAGTTCAGGATTTCAATTGGAGTCATTTGGGCAAGCTTGGCACCTTTGCACTGCCCCTGCTTTCATCTCTGGCCATTCGGTGCTAATTGCGCAGTTTCCGGATTTTCTCGGA
>NW_027094674.1:0-64472 GCF_029207755.1 Chamaea fasciata
CGGCCTCCCTCTGGGCCAATAGGAAGCCCCGCACGCCGCGGACCAATGGGGAAGCGCAGCCGCCTTCGCCAATCGGATCGCCGAGCGCCTCACGGCGGGGGCGGGACTCCCCGCGGGCAGCCAATAGACGCGGCGGCGCGGGGGGCGGGCGGCCAATGGGGATGGCGGAGCGGGCGGCGGGAGCCGGCGGGCGGCGGCGGCGGGGCCGGGCCGGGCCCGGTACCGGCGGCGGCTCCGGCCGGTCCCGCGCCCGCGGCGCTGCGGTAACGGCGGGGACGGGGCTCCCTGGGGGATCCCGCCCCGCGGCATCCCCCGGTAACTCTCCCCGGTGCTGCAGGCGCGGCGGCGGCGGAGGAGGCGGCGGCCGCCCATGCGGCCCCGGACGGCGGGCACGGCGGTGACGGCGCGGGAGCTCTGCGAGAACGACGATCTGGCCACCAGCCTCGTGCTGGACTCGGTGCTCGGATTCCGCACGCACAAGATGGGGGTCAGGTGAGGCCGGGGGGGGCACCGAGAGCCCCGGGAGGGGGACACCGGCGGGCACCGGGAGCCTCCGGGCGGGACAGCCGGGGAGCTCAGGGGGACGCGGCACCGCCGGGGCTGTTCAGTGGGGGATCCCCACGAGGAGTGCCGGTCCTGAGGGTCTCCGTCCGCCCCACAGCCCCCTGCCCGCCCTGCGGCGCCGCGCTCAGCTCAGAGCGGCCATCGAGGCGTTCCGGCAGCGCCGGGACCTGGAGGCGGCCTGGAGGACCCTGAGCGGCGCCTGGGCTCCGGCTTTCTTCCGCCAGCGCCGCCCGGTGCAGCGGGCGGCGCTCAAGACCCACGTACGGGGGGCTTCGGGGAGGGCTCGGGGGCTCGGCGGGGTGTCTGTGGGGCAGAGGAGTCGCCGAGGGGGAGGAATGGGCTCTGTGGGTTCGGGGGGGGGTCCCGAGCCCCCCTTTTGTCTCCTCCAGGTGTTCCGGTACCTGCGGACGCTCCTGCCCGAGAGCGGCTTCAGCATCCAGCGCTGCACCCGCTACAGCCGCGACACCAACGGCGCCAGGGTGGTCTCCACCCGCACCTGGTGAGGGCAAAACTCCCCAAAAGTTCCCCTCGGGGCTCCGAAGCCCCTGGTGGGCTCACACCCCCCTCAGGGTCTGGGGGTTTTTGGCTCCCCGAGGACACCAAACCCCTCAGGATCTGGTTTTCCCCCGTTTTTGGCTCCCCGAGGACACCAAACCCCTCAGGATCTGGTTTTCCTCCCATTTTTGGCTCCCCGAGGACACCAAACCCCTCAGGATCTGGTTTTCCTCCCATTTTTGGCTCCCCGAGGACACCAAACCCCTCAGGATCTGGTTTTTCCCCCGTTTTTGGCTCCCCGAGGACACCAAACCCCTCAGGATCTGGTTTTTCCCCCGTTTTTGGCTCCCCGAGGACACCAAACCCCTCAGGATCTGTTTTTCTCCCGTTTTTGGCTCCCCGAGGACACCAAACCCCTCAGGATCTGGTTTTTCCCCGTTTTTGGCTCCCCGAGGACACCAAACCCCTCAGGATCTGGGAGTTTTTGGCTCCCCGAGGACACCAAACCCCTCAGGATCTGGGTTTTTTCCCCATTTTTGGCTCCCCGAGGACACCAAACCCCTCAGGATCTGGTTTTTCCCCGTTTTTGGCTCCCCGAGGACACCAAACCCCTCAGGATCAGGGTTTTTCCCCGTTTTTGGCTCCCCGAGGACACCAAACCCCTCAGGATCAGGGTTTTTCCCCGTTTTTGGCTCCCCGAGGACACCAAGCCCCTCAGGGTCTGTTTTTCCCCGTTTTTGGCTCCCCGAGGACACCAAACCCCTCAGGATCAGGGTTTTTCCCCGTTTTTGGCTCCCCGAGGACACCAAGCCCCTCAGGGTCTGGTTTTCCTCCCGTTTTTGGCTCTCCAGGCACAAGCACGAGACGCTGGAGCTGCTGGGCGGCTGCGGGGTGGAGCTGCGGGGCTCGGACCGGGCGCTGCTCCGGGCCGGGGACAACGACTTCAGCCTCATGTACTCCACGCGCCGCAGGAGGACCCAGCTCTGGCTGGGGCCCGCCGCCTTCATCAACCACGGTGCGAGCCTCACGCGTCCCAAAGAATCGGCCTTAGCCCCCAGAGCCCGTCCTGGCGGCGGCCCGAGCTTCCCTGAGCGCCCCCGGGAGCCTCCTGGGCGGTTTGGGAGCTCCTGGCGGGTGCTGACGGTTGTTTTTCTGCTCCCAGATTGTCACCCGAACTGCAGGGTGAGTTTGAGGAGCCTGTCGGGGGCTGTTTCTGTGGGTTTGGGGCAGAAATGCTGCGTTCCGGGGCGGGTTTGTGTGGGGAGCGCGAGGGGAAAAGCAGGGAGAAACGGCGCGAAAAGTTGGAGTAAATGTCAAGGGAAAAACGGTGGGAAGAACAAAGGAGAAGTGGAGGGAATGTGAGGGAAAGATGGCAGGAAACAGGAGGGGAAAACCGGTGGGAAACCTGAAAGAGAAATGGGAAATTTGAGGGATAAAAGGTGGAAAAGAGGAGAGGAAAATAAAGCGTGGAGGAGAAGAGTGGAACAGGAGGAAAAGGGCGGGAAATGTGAGGGGGGGAAAGGGCGGGAAAGGTGAGGGGGAAAGGGCGGGAAAGGGGAGGGGGAAAGGGCGGGAAAGGTGAGGGGAAAAGGGCGGGAAAGGTGAGGGGGGAAAGGGCGGGAAAGGTGAGGGGGAAAGGCGGGAAAGGTGAGGGGGAAAGGGCGGGAAAGGTGAGGGGGAAAGGGCGGGAAAGGTGAGGGGGAAAGGGGCGGGAAAGGTGAGGGGGAAAGGGCGGGAAAGGTGAGGGGGAAAGGGCGGGAAAGGTGAGGGGGAAAGGGCGGGAAAGGTGAGGGGGAAAGGGCGGGAAAGGTGAGGGGGAAAGGGCGGGAAAGGTGAGGGGGAAAGGGCGGGAAAGGTGAGGGGGAAAGGCGGGAAAGGTGAGGGGGAAAGGGCGGGAAAGGTGAGGGGGGAAAGGGCGGGAAAGGTGAGGGGGGAAAAGGCGGGAAAGGTGAGGGGGGAAAGGGCGGGAAAGGTGAGGGGGAAAGGGCGGGAAAGGTGAGGGGGAAAGGGCGGGAAAGGTGAGGGGGGAAAAGGCGGGAAAGGTGAGGGGGGAAAGGGCGGGAAAGGTGAGGGGGAAAGGGCGGGAAAGGTGAGGGGGAAAGGGCGGGAAAGGTGAGGGGGAAAGGCGGGAAAGGGGAGGGGAAAGGGCGGGAAAGGTGAGGGGGAAAAGGCGGGAAAGGTGAGGGGGGAAAGGGCGGGAAAGGTGAGGGGGAAAGGGCGGGAAAGGTGAGGGGGGAAAGGGCGGGAAAGGTGAGGGGGAAAGGGCGGGAAAGGTGAGGGGGGAAAGGGCGGGAAAGGTGAGGGGAAAAGGCGGGAAAGGTGAGGGGGAAAGGGCGGGAAAGGTGAGGGGGAAAGGGCGGGAAAGGTGAGGGGGGAAAGGGCGGGAAAGGTGAGGGGGGAAAAGGGCGGGAAAGGTGAGGGGGAAAGGGCGGGAAAGGTGAGGGGGAAAGGGCGGGAAAGGTGAGGGGGGAAAGGGCGGGAAAGGTGAGGGGGGAAAAGGGCGGGAAAGGTGAGGGGGAAAGGGCGGGAAAGGTGAGGGGGGAAAAGGGCGGGAAAGGTGAGGGGGAAAGGGCGGGAAAGGTGAGGGGGAAAGGCGGGAAAGGTGAGGGGAAAAGGCGGGAAAGGTGAGGGGGGAAAGGGCGGGAAAGGTGAGGGGGAAAGGCGGGAAAGGTGAGGGGAAAAGGCGGGAAAGGTGAGGGGGGAAAGGGCGGGAAAGGTGAGGGGGAAAGGGCGGGAAAGGTGAGGGGGAAAGGGCGGGAAAGGTGAGGGGAAAAGGCGGGAAAGGTGAGGGGGGAAAGGCGGGAAAGGTGAGGGGGAAAGGGCGGGAAAGGTGAGGGGGGAAAGGCGGGAAAGGGGAGGGGGAAAGGGCGGGACAGGTGAGGGGGAAAGGCGGGAAAGGTGAGGGGGAAAGGCGGGAAAGGTGAGGGGGAAAGGGCGGGAAAGGTGAGGGGGGAAAGGCGGGAAAGGGGAGGGGGAAAGGCGGGAAAGGGGAGGGGGAAAGGGCGGGACAGGTGAGGGGGAAAGGCGGGAAAGGGGAGGGGGAAAGGGCGGGACAGGTGAGGGGGAAAGGCGGGAAAGGGGAGGGGGAAAGGGCGGGACAGGTGAGGGGGAAAGGCGGGAAAGGGGAGGGGGAAAGGGCGGGAAAGGTGAGGGGGAAAGGGCGGGAAAGGTGAGGGGGAAAGGGCGGGAAAGGTGAGGGGGAAAGGGCGGGAAAGGTGAGGGGGGAAAGGGCGGGAAAGGTGAGGGGGGAAAGGGCGGGAAAGGTGAGGGGGGAAAGGGCGGGAAAGGTGAGGGGGAAAGGGCGGGAAATGTGAGGGGGAAAGGGCGGGAAAGGTGAGGGGGAAAAGGCGGGAAAGGTGCAGGGGAAAGGCGGGAAAGGTGAGGGGGGAAAGGGCGGGAAAGGTGAGGGGGAAAGGGCGGGAAAGGTGCGGGGGAAAGGCGGGAAAGGTGAGGGGGAAAGGGCGGGAAAGGTGAGGGGGAAAGGGCGGGAAATGTGAGGGGGAAAGGCGGGAAAGGTGAGGGGGAAAGGGCGGGAAAGGGGAGGGGGAAAGGGCGGGAAATGTGAGGGGGAAAGGCGGGAAAGGGGAGGGGGAAAGGGGCTCTCTCGTGCTCGGGGCCCCTGTTTCGGCGCTCACGGCGCTCTCTCGCGTTTCCGCGGCGCAGTTAGTGTCGGCCCCGGGCGGGGCGCGGGTGCAGGCGCTGCGGGACATCCCGCCCCGGGCAGAAATCACCTGTTTCTATGGCGACGGCTTCTTCGGCGAGGGCAACTGCGGCTGCGAGTGCCGCACCTGCGAGAGGTACGCCAAAAACCCTCAGAGGGAGCCCCAAAAAACCCTCGTGGTCGAGGGGGGATTCTGAGAACTTCACAGAGGAGACGAAAAATCTCCTCGAAAAACCCCAGACACCTCACGGAGGACGCCAGGAACGTCCGCGTGGGGACCCCTAAATGGGGGAAGATTCTAAAACGTGGGCAGACCCCAAAACACTTGGGAGAAAATCCCCAAAAACCCTGAGGGGACCCCAAAACGGGGTGGGACGCACATCTGGGGAGGGACCCCAAAAACAGCTGGGAGAAGGATAAACCCTGAGGGGGGACCCCAGGATGGGAAAACAGGGAGGGATCCCTAAAATCTCCGTGCGGATGGGTCAGAACGAGCTTCCAAACTGGAGCTGGGGCAACAAGGAGCCCCCAGAGTGCTTTGGCCGGGTGGTGGGACACCCTGACCGTGGTGCCCGCGTCCCCCCTCACCTTTTCCGCGCTTTTCCCTCCTCATTCCCCTCACGGTTCTCCCCTCACATTTCCCTCTCTTTCCCCTTCACGTTTCCTGCCCTTACACTCTCACATTTTTCTCCCTTTTCCTCTCACGTTTTCCTCTGTTTTCCCTTCGCATTTCCGCCCTCCATCTTTTTCCCCTCATGTTTTTCTTTCTTTTCCCCTCACCTTTCCTGCCCTTTTCCTCTCACCTTTCCCGCCCTTTTCTCCCCTCATGTTTCTCGCCATTTTGAGGCGAGGATCCCTAATCTTGCGGCGGGGATCCCTAATTTCGGGATGGGGATCCCAGATTTCGGGATGGGGATCCCAGATGTTGGGATGGGGATCCCAATTTCGGGATGGGGATCCCTAATTTCGGGATGCGGATCCCACTTTCGGGATAGGGATTCCAGTCTCGGGATGTGGATCCCAGTTCCGGGATGTGGATCCCAATTCCGGGATGCAGATCCCAATCTTGGGATGCGGATCCCAATCCCGGGATGCGGGTCCCAATCCCGGGATGCGGGTCCCAGTCTCGGGATGCGGATCCCAATCCCGGGATGCGGATCCCAATTCCGGGATGCGGATCCCAATCCCGGGATGCGGATCCCAATCCCGGGATGCGGGTCCCAGTCTCGGGATGCGGATCCCAATCCCGGGATGCGGGTCCCAGTCTCGGGATGCGGATCCCAATCCCGGGATGCGGGTCCCAATCCCGGGATGCGGATCCCAATCCCGGGATGCGGGTCCCAATCCCGGGATGCGGGTCCCAATCCCGGGATGCGGATCCCAATCCCGGGATGGGGATCCCAGTCTCGGGATGCGGGTCCCAATCCCGGGATGCGGATCCCAATCCCGGGATGCGGATCCCAATCCCGGGATGCGGATCCCAATCCCGGGATGCGGGTCCCAATCCCGGGATGCGGATCCCAATCCCGGGATGGGGATCCCAATCTCGGGATGCGGGTCCCAATCCCGGGATGCGGGTCCCAATCCCGGGATGCGGATCCCAATCCCGGGATGGGGATCCCAGTCTCGGGATGCGGGTCCCAATCCCGGGATGCGGATCCCAATCCCGGGATGGGGATCCCAGTCTCGGGATGCGGGTCCCAATCTCGGGATGCGGGTCCCAATCCCGGGATGCGGATCCCAATCCCGGGATGCGGGTCCCAATCCCGGGATGCGGGTCCCAATCTCGGGATGCGGGTCCCAATCCCGGGATGCGGATCCCAATCCTGGGATGCGGGTCCCAATCCCGGGATGCGGGTCCCAGTCTCGGGATGCGGGTCCCAGTCTCGGGATGCGGGTCCCAGTCTCGGGATGCGGGTCCCAATCTCGGGATGCGGGTCCCAATCCCGGGATGCGGGTCCCAATCCCGGGATGCGGGTCCCAATCCCGGGATGCGGGTCCCAGTTCCGCGGCGAGGGTCCCTGTGTTCACACCGGGGGCTCCCTAACGCGGCGCCGTCCCCCCAGGCGCGGCGAAGGCGCCTTCCGCCACCGCGGCGAGCCGGCCGCCGCCGTCCCCGCCGCGCCGCCCTCGGAGCCCGTCCCCAAATACGAACTGCGCGAGACCGGCGTCCGGCTGCGGCGCGGGGCGGCCGTTCCCCCCCGGGGCCGGCCCCGGCGCCGCGGCCCCCGGAGCCGCCGCCGCCGTCGTCGCCGGGCCGCGGGGCCGTCGCGGCGCGCCGCCCCGCCCGAGGCCCGCGTGGCGCTGCACGACTGCGTGTCGTGCGGCCGCGCCTGCCGCCTGCGCCGCGGCGTCCCCGCCGTGCTGCTGCGGCCGCCCGCGCCGCCCGGGGCCGCGGCCAAGGCCGGCGCGCCGCGCCCCGACCCCAAGCTGTCCCTGTACGCCCACGTGCGCCTGGGCGGCGGGCCCCGCGGCCGGCCGGGCGACGGCGACCGCGACGGCGACGGCGACGGCGACGGGACGCCCCCCAGGCTGAGGCTGGTGGTGACGCAGGCGGGGCTGGCGCTGGCGCTGCCGCCCGAGCCCTGAGCCCTGAGCCCTGAGCCCCGAGGCCGCCAACCGGGCCCGGCCGCGGTCGGGGGCTCCTCCGGGGTTGGGGTTACGCCTGGATTGGGGTTACACCTGGATTGGGGGCTGCACCTGGATTGGGGTTACACCTGGATTGGGGGCTGCACCTGGATTGGGGTTACAGCTGGTTCTGGGGGTTACACCTGGATTGGGGTTACAGCTGGTTCTGGGGGTTACACCTGGATTGGGGGTTAGACCTGGATTGGGGGGTTACACCTGGATTGGGGGTTACGCCTGGATTGGGGGTTACGCCTGGATTGAGGGGTTAGACCTGGATTGGGGGTTATACCTGGATTGGGGTTACACCTGGATTGGGGTTACAGCTGGTTCTGGGGTTACACCTGGATTGGGGGTTACACCTGGATTGGGGTTACACCTGGATTGGGGTTACAGCTGGTTCTGGGGTTACACCTGGATCTGGGGTTACACCTGGATCTGGGGGTTAGACCTGGATTGGGGTTACACCTGGATTGGGGTTACACCTGGATTGGGGGTTAGACCTGGATTGGGGGGTTACACCTGGATTGGGGTTACACCTGGATTGGGGTTACACCTGGATCTGGGGGTTACACCTGGATTGGGGTTACACCTGGATCTGGGGGTTACACCTGGATTGGGGGGTTACACCTGGATCTGGGGGTTACACCTGGATTGGGGGTTAGACCTGGATTGGGGGTTACACCTGGATTGGGGGTTAGACCTGGATTGGGGGTTACACCTGGATTGGGGGTTACACCTGGATTGGCGTTACACCTGGATTGGGGTTACACCTGGATTGGGGGTTAGACCTGGATTGGGGGTTACACCTGGATTGGGGGTTACACCTGGATTGGCGTTACACCTGGATTTGGGGTTACGCCTGGATTGAGGGGTTAGACCTGGATTGGGGGGTTACACCTGGATTGGGGTTACAGCTGGATTGGGGTTACAGCTGGTTCTGGGGGTTACACCTGGATTGAGGGTTACACCTGGATCTGGAGGTTACACCTGGATTGGGGGCTGCACCTGGATCTGGCAGTTACACCTGGATTGGGGTTACAGCTGGATTTGGGGTTAGACCTGGATTGGGGGTTACACCTGGATTGGGGGCTGCACCTGGATCTGGCAGTTACACCTGGATTGGGGTTACAGCTGGATTTGGGGTTAGACCTGGATTGGGGGTTACACCTGGATTGGGGGTTACACCTGGATTGGGGTTACACCTGGACCTGGGGTTACATCTGGACCTGGGGATTACACCTGGATTGGGGGGTTAGACCTGGATTGGGGGTTAGACCTGGATTGGGGGTTACACCTGGATTGGGGTTACACCTGGATCGGGGGTTACACCTGGATTGGGGTTACACCTGGATCGGGGGGTTAGACACCCCCAAAAGGTGCTGGGGCCCAAGTTTGGGGGGCTCAGGCCCGGGTTTGGGAGGTCAGGCACCCCGGTTTTGGGGTCCGGCCCCGATTTTGGGGGTCTGGCCGCGGATTTTGGGGCTCCAACCCCATTTTCAGGGCCGGCGCCCAGCTTTGGGGCGCTGAGCCACCTCGCCGGCGCCCGGACTTGGATGGTGCTTCCCAAACCTCCCCAGCCCCAATCGAACCCGAATTATTTTTTGGGGGGTGGGGGGGGGGGCTGAGCCCCCTCCCCCCTTTTTTTGGGGGAGGGGGAGGGGAACCGGATCTTTTTTGGGGGAGGGGAGGGAAATTTTGGGGCCATTTCGGGGTCGTTTTGTACCGAAATAAATTTGGAACAAAAACCAAAACGAAAACATTTTAAAATTTTAATGGAAAAAGGGAATAAAAGTTCGGGAGGGTGGGGGAGGGGTGAAGGTGACCCCTCCCCCCCCTTCCCCCCCCTTTAAACTTTTTTTGGGGGGGTCCCAGAAAACCCGCGACAGGTGCGGGGGGTGGGGGGAGGGGCGGGCGGTGACGTCATCGCCGGGAATAGACCCCCGCCCCTCCCCCACCTTTTGTTTTTTCACCCAAAAAAGGTTTTGGGGGGGTCGCGGCCCCTCCCCCCCCCCCCCCCCCGTGTCGGTGTCGGATGTCGCGACATCCGCGGGAACAATGGGCGGTGACGTCACCGCGGGGGGAGGGGCGGGGGGACATAAAGGGACCCCCCGGGGGGGGAGGGGCGGCACAGGGACCCCCGGAGAGGAGGCTGCGGTGGGGGAGGGGAACTGGGGGTTCCCGGGGGGAATTGGGGGGGTTGGGGATTGCTCGGGGGGTTTGGGGGGCATTTGGGGAGTTTTGGGGGGTTTTGGGGGGTTTGGGGGATTTTTGGAGAGTTTGGAAGAATTTTTGGGGGGTTTGGGGGGATTTTTTGGGGTTTTTGGGGGGATTTGGGGTTTTTTGGGGGGGATTTGGGGTTTTTTTTTGGGGGGGTTTGTAGTTTTTTTGGGGTTTCGGTGGTTTTTTGGCGGTTTGGTGTTTTTTGGGGGGGTTGGTGGTTTTTTGGGGGGTTTGGTGTTTTTTTTAGGGGTTTGGGGGTTTTGGGGGGTTCAGACCCCCCCCGCCCCTCCCCACCCTCAGGACCCCCCGAGTCGTTGCCATGTCGGAGCCCGAGGAGGAGTTTGAGTGAGTGACCCCCAGAAACATCCCCAAAATCCCCCCGGGACCCCCAAAACATCCCCAAAATCCCCCCGGGACCCCCAAAACATCCCCAAAATGCCCCTGGGACCCCCAAACCATCCCCAAAATCCCCCGGGACCCCCAAACCATCCCCAAATTCACTCTGGGACCCCCAAAATTCACCTTAAGACCCCCAAACTCTCCCGGGACCCCCAAAACATCCCAAAACTCCCCCCGGGACCCCCAAGTGGGGCGCCCCCCCCTCACCCTCTTCTTCCTCCCCCCAGGGAGCAGCAGGAGGGTGAGTGACCCCGAGTGACCCCAATTAACGCCGTTGATTAACGCTAATTAGCCCCAATCGACCTCCTTAACGAGCTACTGACCTGAAACCCCCGTTAATTAACCCCGAGCCGTTAATTGATCCCGGGTTAATTTGCGTTAAAACCCCCCCGAGACCCTCAAAGGAACGGTCTGGGGGGGTTAATTATGGTAATGAGCTCATTAACGCCTCCCTAATTACCGGGGGGGCATTTCCCTCCCCCCGCAGAGGAGGCGGCCGAGGAGGAAGAGCAGGAGGAAGGTGAGGAGGAAAAACCCCCAAAACCCCAAAATTCAAAAATTTGGGGGGAAAACCCCAAAAACCCCAAAATCTGGGGGAAAAAACCCCAAAATTCAAAAATTTGGGGGGAAAAACCCAAAAATCCCAAAGTTTGGGGGGGAAAACCCAAAAATCCCAAAATTTTGGGGGAAAAACCCCAAAACCCCCAAAATTTGGGGGGAAAAAACCCCAAAAAATCCTAAAATTTGGGGGGGAAACCCAAAAAATTCCAAAATTTGGGGGGGAAACCCCAAAAATCCCAAAATTTGGGGGGGAAAAACCCCAAAAATCCCAAAATTTGGGGGGAATTCCCCAAAAATCCCAAAGTTTTGGGGAGGGAAAAGCCCAAAACCCCCCAAATTTGGGGGAATTCCCCAAAAATCCCCAAAATTTGGGGGGAATTCCCCAAAAAACCCCAAATTTGGATTTCCCCCACAGCCTCGGAGCCCCCCAAACCTCCCGAGGAGCCAGGTACGACCCCCCGGCCCCAAAACCCCAAATCCTGCCCAAAATCCCCCGAAATCTCCAAATCCCCCCAAAACCTCTCAGAAAAATCCCCCAAATCCCCTGAACCAACCCAAAGCCCCCAAACCCCAAATTTCCCCCCAAAAACCCCAAATGACCCCGAATTTACCCTCCCGGACCCCAAATTCCCCCGTAGCCCCCCAAAACTCCCAAATTTTCCCCCAAATTCTCCCAAATTCCCCCAAATTCCCCCAGATTCCCCCAAATTTCCCCAAATTCCCCCAAATTCCCCCAAATTTCCCCAAATTCCTCCAAAATTCCCCCAAAATTTCCCCAAATTCCCCCAAATTCCCCCCAAATTTCCCCAAATTCCCCCAAATTTCCCCAAATTTCCCCAAATTCCCCCAAATTTCCCCAAATTCCCCCAAATTTCCCCAAATTCCCCCAAATTCCCCCAAATTTCCCCCAAATTCCCCCAAATTCCCCCAAATTTCCCCAAATTCCCCCAAATTCCCCCCAATTCCCCAAATTCCCCCCAATTCCCCCCTGAGCCCATTTTTATCCCCCCAGGCGAGGAGCGCCCCCGGCCCCGGTGAGGGAAGGCGATCCGGGGGATTTGGGGGATTTTGGGGGTTTTTGGGGTTTTGGGGTTTTTTTTGGGGAATTTGGGGATTTGGGATTTTTGGGGGTTTTTTGGGGGGGGGATTTTGGGGATTTTTGGGTTATTTTGGGGGTTTATTTGGGGTTTTTTGGGGAATTTGGGGTTTTTTGCGGTTTTTTTTGGGGTTTTGGGGGGAGATTTTGGGGATTTTTGGTTTTCTTGGGGGGGTTTCTTGGGTTTGTTGGGAATTTGGGGGTTTTGACGGTTTTTTGGGGGGAATTTGGGGTTTTTGGGGGTTTTTTGGGGCATTTTGGGGTTTTTGGGGGGGATTTTGGGGATTTTTGGGTTATTTTGGGGGTTTATTTGGGGTTTTTTGGGGAATTTGGGGTTTTTTGCGTTTTTTTGGGGGTTTTTGGGGGAGATTTTGGGGATTTTTGGGGTTTTGGGGGGTTTTTTGGTTTTTTTGGGGGTTTTTTGGGGCATTTTGGGGTTTTTGGGGGGGATTTTGGGGATTTTTGGGTTTTTTGGGGTTTTTTTGGGTTTTTTGGGGGTTTTTTGGGGAGTTTTGGGGGGTTTTTTTTTGGGGAATTTGGGGATTTGGGGAGCTGCGGAGGGAAAAGGGGGTCACGGCGGCTTTTTTGGGGTTTTGGGGCTCTGGGGGGGAACTCTGGGTCCTTTGGGGAGGAAATTTGGAATTTGGGGGGGTTGAGTTCTGGGGTTTGGGGGAATCCGGGCGCGGGGGAGTTTTGGGGTGAATGTTTGGATTTTTGGGGTGGATTTGGGGCTTTTTGGGGTTTTGGGGTGGATATTTGGGGTTATTTTGGGGTTTTGTGTTGGATTTGGGGCTTTTTGGGGGTTTTGGGGTGGATATTTGGGGTTATTTTGGGGTTTTGTGTTGGATTTGGGGTTTTTTTAGGGGTTTTGGGGTGGATATTTGAGGATTTTGGGGTTTTTTGGGGTGAATAATTGAGATTTTGGGGTCCCCGCCCCCCCAGGCACATGGTGTCCCAGCTGGCGCCCCCCAAAATCCCCGAGGGGGAGCGGGTGGACTTCGACGTGAGTTTTTGAAGATTTTGGGGTTTTGGGCGAAATTTGGGTTTTTTGGGGGGGAAATTTTGGGGTCCGGGTGGGAAAATTTGGGATTTTTGGGGGGAAATTTGGGGTTTTTTTGGGTCATTTTGGGTTATTTTCGGCCGGGATTTTTTTTGTGATGCTCCATTCGAGTTTCATTAATTAATTAACGACGTTTTAATTAACCTGGGGCAGGACATCCACCGGAAACGGATGGAGAAGGACCTGCTGGGGGGAAATTTGGGGTTTTTTGGGTCATTTTGGGGTATTTTGGGCCGGGATTTTTTCTGCGATGCTCCATTTGACTTTCATTAATTAAATTAACGATGCTTTAATTAACCTGGGGCAGGACATCCACCGGAAGCGGATGGAGAAGGACCAACTGGGGGAAATTTGGGGTTTTTTGGGTCATTTTGGGGTTTTTTGGGCCGGGATTTTTTCTGTGATGCTCCACTCGAGTTCCACTAATTAAACTAACGACGTTTTTAATTAACCTGGGGCAGGACATCCACCGGAAGCGGATGGAGAAGGACCTGCTGGAGCTGCAGACGCTCATTGACGCCCACTTCGAGCAGCGGCGCCGCGAGGAGGAGGAGCTGCAGGGGCTCATGGAGAGGATCGTGAGTGGATTCGGGGCAGATTCCGGCCCTCTGGGGCTTTCGGGGCACTCTGGGAGGTCTTTTTGCTTCTCCGGGGGCAATTTTTGGGGGGTTTTGGGGCAAATTTCATTTTTTTGCCAGGCGATCTGGGGGATTCCGGGGGAGGGTTTGGAATATTTGGGGGTTTCGGGGCGATTTCGGGTGATTTTGGCTTTCCTGGGGGGCAGGTTCAGGGGATCTGGGGTTTTTTCTGGGGTCAGTTGGTTTTTTGGGGGTGATTTGGGGGTTTTTTGGGGTGATTTGGGGGTTTTTGGTGGGTTTTGTGCTGTTCCTGGCGGATTTGGGGTTTTTTGGGGATGTTTTGGGGGTGTTCCTGGTGGATTTTTTGGGGTTTTTTTGGGGTGATTTGGGGTGTTTTGGATTTTTTGGGGCTGTTTTTCTGGGTTTTGGGGTGTTTTGGGCTGTTTTCGGGGTGTTTGGGGCGGTTTTGGGGCGGTTTTTGGGGTGGTTTTTGAGCATTTCGTGTCCCTCGCCCCGATCAGGAGCGGCGCCGCGCCGAGCGCAACGAGCAGCTGAGGAACAGGACGGAGAAGGAGAGAGAGAGACAGGCCAGGCTGGCGGTGAGGGCCCCAAAACCCCCAAATCCACCCCAAAATCTGCCTTGGGGGGTCCAAAACCCCCAAATCCACCCCAAAATCCGCCTTGGGGGGTCCAAAACCCCCAAATCCACCCCAAAATCCACCCTGGGGGTTGTGGAGAGCTCCAAATTCAGCAGAATTCTCCCCAAATTCGATGAAATCGAGTCAAATCCATCTCAAAGTCACCCCAGTTCCCCAAAAATCACCCAAATTCACCCCAAACCCTCCAAAATCCACCCCAAATCCGCCCAAATTCACCCCAAACCCTCCAAAATCCGCCCCAAACCCTCCAAAATCCGCCCCGAACCCTCCAAAATCCGCCCCGAACCCTCCAAAATCCGCCCCGAACCCTCCAAAATCCGCCCCAAACCCTCCAAAATCCACCCGAATCCTCTGAAATCCACCCCACGTCTTCCCCCCGACCCCCAAATTCCCCCGAATTCACCCCAAATCCTCCCCGGGGCTCCCAGATCTCCCCCAGACCGACCCCAATCCCCCCGAATTTCCCCGAATCCCCCAGGAGGAGAAGCTGCGCAAGGAGGAGGAGGAGGCCAAGAAGAGGGCCGAGGACGACGCCAAGAAGAAGAAGGTCCTGTCGGCCATGCCCCACTTCGGCGGGTACCTGGCCAAGGTGCGGCCCCACGGGAGCGCCACGGCCCCCAGAGATCCCAGAGAACCCGAATCCCCCCTTTGGGACCCTCAAATCCCTTCTGAGACCCCCCAAATCCCCAGATTTCAGCCCAAAAATCCCCCCCAGGCGGAGCAGCGCCGGGGCCGGCGGCAGACGGGCCGGGAGACCAAACTGAGGATCCTGGCCGAGCGCAAGAGGCCCCTGGAGATCGAGAACCTGCGGGAGGACGAGCTCAGGTGGGGCCCCAAATGTCCCGAAACACCCCGAAATCCCCCCGAAATTCTGTCCCAAAATGTCCCAAATTCACCCCAAAATCCACCCGAAATTCCGTCCCAAAATGACCCCAAAACACCCCGAAATCCCCCCGAAATTCTTTCCCAAAATGTCCCAAATTCACCCCGAAATCCCCCCGAAATTCTGTCCCAAAATGTCCCCAAAACACCCCAAAATCCCCCCGAAATTCCGTCCCAAAATGTCCCAAATTCTCCCTGAAATCCACCTGAAATTCCGTCCCAAAATGTTCCAAACTCACCCCAAAATCCCCCCGAAATTCCGTCCCAAAATGACCCCAAAACACCCCGAAATCCACCCGAAATTCTGTCCCAAAATGTCCCCAAAATACCCCGAAATCCACCCGAAATTTTGTCCCAAAATGACCCCAAAACACCCCGAAATCCACCCGAAATTCTGTCCCAAAATGTCCCCAAAATACCCCGAAATCCACCCGAAATTTTGTCCCAAAATGTCCCCAAAACACCCCAAAATCCCCCCGAAATTCCGTCCCAAAATGACCCCAAAACACCCCAAAATCCACCCGAAATTCCGTCCCAAAATGTCCCAAACTCACCCCAAATCCTCAAATCCCCCCCAAACCCCCCAAATCTCCCTGGAATCCCCCAAACTGCCCTCGAAGCAGCCCCGGGACCCCCCAGCATCCCCGAATTGCCCAAAATCCCCGGAATTTCCCCCAAAACAAGGGCCAAGGCCAAGGAGCTCCACGACTGGATCCAGCAGCTCGAGTCCGAGAAGTTCGACCTGATGGAGAAACTGCGGCGCCAGCGCTACGAGGTGGGGCCCAACAACCCCAAAAAACCCAAAAACCCCCAAAATCCTGAATCTGGGACCCCAAAAACCCCAAAATCCCGAATCTGAGACCCGAAAAAATCCAAAATCCTGAGTCTGGGACCCCAAAAACCCCAAAATCCTGAATCTGGGACCCCAAAATCCTGAGTCTGGGACCCCAAAAACCCCAAAATCCCGAATCTGGGACCCCAAAATCCTGAATCTGGGACCCCAAAAACCCCAAAATCCCGAATGTGGGACCCCAAAAACCCCAAAATCCCGAATCTGGGACCCCAAAATTCTGAGTCTGGGACCCCAAAAACCCCAAAATCCTGAATTTGGGACCCCAAAAACCCCAAAATCCCAAATTTTGGGGCTCCTCATCCCAATTTTGGAGGTTGTTTTGGCTTTTTGGGGTTTCTCATCCCCAGTTTTGGGTTTTTTGGGATTTTGGGGATTTCCCCATCCCCAATTTTGGGCTTTTTGGGATTTTGGGGATTTCCCCATCCCGATTTTTTTTTTTTTTGGGATTTTGGGGATTTCCCATCCCCAATTTTGGTTTTTTTGGGATTTTTGGGATTCCCCGTCCCCAATTTCGGGATTTTGGGGATTTCCCCATCCCCAATTTTGGGTTTTTTGGGGATTTTCCCATCCCGATTTTGGGTTTTTTGGGATTTTGGGGATTTTCCCGTCCCCAATTTCGGGATTTTGGGGATTTCCCCATCCCCGATTTTGGGCTTTTTGGGATTTTGGGGATTTTCCCGTCCCCAATTTTGGGTTTTTTGGGATTTTGGGGATTTCCCCATCCCGATTTTGGGTTTTTTCGGGAGGAATCCCGGATTTTGGGGCTCACCCCTTCCTTCCCCCCAGATCAACGTTCTCTACAACCGCATCAGCCACGCCCAGAAATTGTAAATTCGGGGGGATTTGGGATGTTTTGGGGGGATTTGGGGGATTTTGGGGTTGGGGAGGACTGGGGGGTTGTTGGGGGGAATTTTGGGGTTTTTTGGGTGAATTTTGGGGGTTTTTGGGCAAATTTTAGGTATTTTTGGGGGGAATTTTGGGGCATTTTGGGGAGGGAATATTTCGGTTTTTCGGGGGAATTTTGGGGTATTTTGGGGGGAATTTTGGGGTATTTTTGGGAGGGAATATTTCGGTTTTTTGGGGAATTTTGGGGTATTTTTGGGAGGGAATATTTCAAGTTTTTGGGGGGAATTTCGGGCGGTTTTGGGGGAATTTTGGGGTATTTTTTGGGGAAATTTTGGGATATTTTTGGGAGGGAATTTTGGGATATTTTTGGGAGGGAATTTTGGGATATTTTTGGGAGGGAATATTTCGGTTTTTTGGGGAATTTTGGGGTATTTTTGGGAGGGAATTTTGGGGTATTTTTGGGAGGGAATATTTCGGTTTTTGGGGGGAATTTTGGGGTATTTTTGGGAGGGAATATTTCGGTTTTTTGGGGAATTTTGGGATATTTTTGGGAGGGAATATTTCGGTTTTTTGGGGGGAATTTCGGGCGGTTTCGGGGTCTCCGGGGGGTGTGACCCTCCCCGCCCCTCCCCCACAGCAAGAAGGTCGCCAAGGGCCGCGTGGGCGGGCGCTGGAAGTGACCCCGCCCCGTGACGTCACGCCAATAAAACATTACGTCATCGCAACGCTAATTGCGCGTTTACCTTTCCCATCATCCCCAGCGCGCCGTTACGGTGTAACCACGCCCCCCGCGCTGCTGGCCACGCCCCCGGCGGATTTTGGGGGCTTTGGGTGGGATTTTGGGGCCTCGGGAGGCGATTTTGGGGGTTTTTGGGGCTCCCGAGGTGTTTTCGGGGGAAATTTGGGGTTTTTGGGGCTCCCGAGTTATTCCGGGGAGGGATTTTGGTGTTTTTTGAGGGAATTTGGTCCTTTTTTGGGGACGGGGCCATGTTGGGTGTTTTGTGGCGGGGTTCGGGCTGTTTTGAGGCGATTTTGGGGGTTTTTGGGGCTCCCGAGTTATTCCGGGGAGGGATTTTGGTGTTTTTTGAGGGAATTTGGTCCTTTTTTGGGAACATTTCGGGAATTTTTTCGCCGCCGCTCCCTCAGGAGCTCAACCCCCGTGACGTCACACCCAAGAGCCCCCCATGGCATCCCCTCGCCCCGTGACGTCACGTCCGCCGTTCCCACCTCCCGGCGCCCCCCGCGCGCCGTTGCCATGACGACCCCGCCCCCGCTGTTCCGGCCCCGCCCTCCCCGCCCGCCCCGCTCCGTGCGGCGGCGGCGGCGGCCCCGCGATGGCGGCGGCGGCGGCGGCGGCGGCGGCGCGGGAGCGGCGGCGGGAGCAGCTGCGGCGCTGGGAGGAGGCGGCGGCGGCGGCGCCCAGCCCGCGGGACGTTCCGCCGCGGCCGCCGCGGGTGCGCTTCGAGCGGCAGGCCGAGTTCCGCGCCGTCTGCGCAGGCGCCGAGCTGGCCGAGGCCCGCGCCATGGTGGCGGCGCCCGAGGGCGGCGGGCGCGCGCTGCTGGGCGGGGCCAACGCCGACGGCATCAGCGCGCTGCACCAGGTGGGCGGGGCGCGGAGAATGGAGGCGGGGTTTAGGGAAACGGGCGGGAATCTCTGCGCTGCACCGGGTGGGCGGGGCGCGGGGAACGGGGGCGGGGTTTAGGGGAACGGGCGGGAATCTCTGCGCTGCACCGGGTGGGCGGGGCGCGGGGAACGGGGGCGGGGTTTGGGGGAACGGGCGGGAATCTCTGCGCTGCACCGGGTGGGCGGGGCGCGGGGAACGGGGGCGGGGCGTGGGGAAACGGGCGGGAATCTCTGCGCTGCACCGGGTGGGCGGGGTTTATAGAAAGGGGCGGGAATCTGTGCTGCACCTGGTGGGAGGGGCTTGGGTAAGAGGCGGGGCTGGGGAAAGGGGCGGGGGGAACACGCCTGTGCTGCAACAGGTGGGCGGCGCTTGATAAAGGGGTGGGGTTTGAGAAAAGGGGCGTGGTCACTTTTAAAGGGATAACCGTCTGTATGAGGTGCGCAAGGTGTGCTCAAAGGAGGCGGGGCTTGCATTAGGAAAAGGCGTGGCTTAAAGCAGAGGGGGCGTGGTCATGTCAAAGGGCGCTGTGCGCTCCTCAAGATGGGCGGCGCTGAATGAAAACGGGAAACGGGCGTGGTCTAAAGGGGGCGTGGTTTTTGAATATGGGGAGGGCTTAAATGCATGAATGGGCATGGCCAGGGTGAAAGGGGTGTGACCTGAGCATTTGGAAGGCGTGGCTTCCGTGTGAGTGACAACTCTAATGAGAGTGGGCGTGGTCACTGGTTGCAGGGGCGGGGGTCTGTGGAGGAATGGGAGGGGCTTGAAGTAGAGTGGGCGGTGCTTATACCCCTTTAATGGGGTCCCTGGGGAGGTCTTGGGGACCCCTTTGGGTGGTCTGGGCGTCCCTGGGGTGTCCCAGGTGTTCCCAACCCCGTCCCAGGTGTCCCCATGGGGTCCCTGATGTCCCCAGGAGTGTCCCAGGTGTCCCCAGGTGTCCTCAGGAGTGTCCCAGGTGTCCCCGGGTGTCCCCAATGTCCCCAGGAGTGTCCCAGGTGTCCCCAGGAGTGTCCCAGGTGTCACTGGGTGTCCCCAGGAGTGTCCCCGGTGTCCCCAGTGTCCCCAATGTCCCCGGTGTCCCCAGGCCTGCATTGACGAGAACATGGAGGTGGTGCAGTTCCTGGTGGAGAGCGGCGCCGACGTCAACCAGGCCGACAACGAGGGCTGGACCCCCCTGCACGTGGCTGCCGCCTGCGGCTGCCGGCAGATCGCACAGTGAGGGCCCCGAAATGTCCCCAAAACAGCCCAAAAACCGCCCCAAAACTGCCCCAAAACTGCCCCAAAAATACCCCAAAACCGCCCCAAAAATACCCCAAAAACTGCCCCCAAAAATACCCAAAAAATACTCCCAAAACCGCCCCAAAAATCCCCCAAAATCCCCTAAAACATTTCTCCTGAAACTCACCTGAACACACCTGAAACTGACCCTAAAACCCCCAAACTCACCTGAAAGCACCCAGGGCTCCCCTAACCCACCTGAGCCCACCTGTCCTCAGCTGTAACTCACCTGAGCACACCTGTCCTCACCTGTAACTCACCTGTCCTCACCTGTAACTCACCTGTCCTCACCTGTCCTCACCTGTCCTCACCTGTCCTCACCTGTAACTCACCTGTAACTCCCCTAAGCTGCCCTGTCCTCCCCTGCCGCAGGTACCTGCTGGAGCACGGGGCGGACGCCGCCGCCGTCACCAGTGACCTGGAGCTGCCGCTGGAGGTGGCCGAGGACGAGGCCCTGGAGGAGCTGCTGAGGGCGGAGCTACAGCGGAGAGGTGGGCGGGGCTTCAGCGCGCTGGGTGGGGCTTGCCGGAGCGGGCGGGGCTTCTGGTGTGCCTGATTCGTGCGCGTGGCCAGGTGTGCTCAGGTGTGCTCGGGGCGTGGCCAGGCGTAGCCGAGCATAACCAGGGTGTGTCCAGGTGTGCTCGGAGTGTGTCCGAGGGCGGTCAAGGTGTCCCCAGGTGTATCTCAGGTGTGTCCAGGTGTGCTCGGAGTGTGTCCGAGGGCGGTCAAGGTGTCCCCAGGTGTCCCCAGGTGTATCTCAGGTGTGTCCAGGTGTGCTCGGAGTGTGTCCAAGGGCGGTCAAGGTGTCCCCAGGTGTATCTCAGGTGTGTCCAGGTGTGCTCGGAGTGTGTCCGAGGGCGGTCAAGGTGTCCCCAGGTGTCCCCAAGTGTATCTCAGGTGTGTCACCTGTCCCCAGGTGTACTCAGGTGTCCCCAGGTGTACTCAGGGTGTCCCCAGGTGTGCCCAGGTGTACCCAGGGTGTGCCCAGGTGTATCTCAGGTGTCCCCAGGTGTACTCAGGGTGTCCCCAGGTGTACTCAGGGTGTCCCCAGGTGTGCCCAGGCGTGCCCAGGTGTGCCCAGGTGTGTCACCTGCCCCAGGTGTGGACATCTCGGCGGCCAAGTGGGCGGAGGAGGACAGGATGCTGAGGGACACGCGGCTCTGGCTGTGCCCGGGTGTCCCCGGGTGTACTCAGGGTGTCCCCAGGTGTCCCCAGGTGTACCCAGGGTGTGCCCAGGTGTACTCAGGGTGTCCCCAGGTGTCCCCAGGTGTACCCAGGGTGTGCCCAGGTGTATCTCAGGGTGTCCCCAGGTGTGCCCAGGTGTGCCCAGGTGTACCCAGGGTGTGCCCAGGTGTATCTCAGGTGTCCCCAGGTGTACCCAGGGTGTGCCCAGGTGTATCTCAGGGTGTGCCCAGGTGTGCCCAGGTGTGTCACCTGCCCCAGGTGTGGACATCTCGGCGGCCAAGCGGGCGGAGGAGGACAGGATGCTGAGGGACACGCGGCTCTGGCTGGACTCGGGGCAGCTCCGCGACTGTCCCCACCCGGCCACCGGCGCCAGCGCCCTGCACGTGGCGGCCGCCAAGGGCTACATCGAGGTCATGAGGTCAGCTCGGGGGGAATTGGGAATTTGGGGAATTTGGGGATTTTTGGGGGGTTTTGGTGCTCTCGGCAGGGGCAGAAGGGCCGCAGGTGCCCCGGGAGCGGCTCCGGCCCGAGGCCGGGTGAGGAGAGCGCGCCCGGAAAGGGCCGAGCGGGATTTGGGCTGAAGGGGTTCGGTTCTGAGCTGAGAAACACCAAACCCAACCCGGCGTCGGTGCTGGCCGAAGGAATGGGATTTTGGGGAAAAATGGGATTTTGGAGGGGAAAAATGGGATTTTGGTGGGGAAAATGGGATTTTGGTGGGGAAAATGGGATTTTGGTGGGGAAAAAAGGGGATTTTGGTGGGAAAAATGGTGTTTTAGTGGGGAAGAAATGGGGTTTTAGTGGGAAAAAATGGGGTTTTAAGGAAATAAAAAAATAGGATTTTAACAATAAAAAATCAGATTTTAAACGGAATAAAAAATCAGATTTTAATGGAATAAAAACTTAGATTTAAAAGGAATAAAGCATCAGATTTTAACGGAATAAAAAATCAGAATTTAGCCGAATAAGAAGTGAGATTTAAATGGAATAAGAAATCAGATACTGACAGAGAAGAAAAAGAGATTTTAGCAGACTAAAAAACCAGATTTTAACGGAATACAAAATGAGATTTTAATGGAATAAAAAATGAGGTTTTCAGGGACGAATCGGGGTTTTAACGGGATAAAAAGTCAGATGTTTGCGGAATAAAAAGTTAGATGTTAACGGAATAAAGAATCAGATTTTAACGGAATAGAAAATCAGATTTTAACGGAATAAAAACTTAGATTTAAACGGAATAAAAAATCAGGTTTTCGTGGAATAAAGAATCAGATTTTGATGGAATAAAAAATCAGATTTTGATAGAATAAAAAATCAGATTTTAGTGGAATAAAAACTTCGATTTAAACGGAATAAAGAATCAGATTTTAACGGAATAAAAAATCAGAATTTAGCCGAATAAAAAATGAGATTTTAACGGAATAAAAATCAGATTTTAACAGAATAAAAAATCAGATTTTGACGGTATAAAAACTTCGATTTAAATGGGACAAGAAGTCAGGTTTTGGTGGAATGAGGAATCGGATTTTGGCGGAATAAAAAGCCGATTTTGGCGGGATAAGGAATGAGGCATTAGGGGAGTAAGAGGCCGGCTGGCGAGTTCGGCGCGCCGTCCCCGGCAGGCTGCTGCTGGCGGCCGGCTACGACCCCGACGTGCGCGACAAGGACGGCTGGACGCCGCTGCACGCCGCCGCGCACTGGGGCGTGGAGGAGGCGTGCCGGCTGCTGGCCGAGCACCTGTGCGACATGAGCCCCCAGAACAACGTGGTGAGCGCGGCCGCGGCCCCGCGGGCACGCCGGGACTGCGGGCTGCTTGGGGGGTTTGGGGCGTTTTGGGGGGGTTTTTTGATTTTTTGGGGTTTTTTTGGGGATTTTTTGGGGGGGTTTTTGGGGATTTTTTGGGGGGTTTTTGGGGATCTTTTTGGGATTTTTGGGGGTTTTTTGGGTATTTTTGGGATTTTTTGGGGTTTTTTTGGGGAGTTTTGGGGATTTTTGGGGGATTTTTAAAGGATTTTTTGGGGATTTTTTTGGAATTTTTTGGGTTTTTTTGGGGGGGGGTTTTGGGGATGTTTAGGGGATTTTTTGGGGTTTTTTTGGGGTTTTCTGGGGGGATTTTGGGGGATTTTGGGGGGATTTTTTGCGGGATTTTGGGGGGATTTTGGGGGGATTTTTGGGGCATTTTTTGGGGGCATTTTTTGGGGGATTTTGGGGGGATTTCAGGGGGATTTAGAGTTCCAGGGGTGTCTCAGGGGGAATTTGGTATCCCCAGGGGGGTCCCCGGGGTGTTTTTGGGGGTCCCCCGGGTGGTTTTTGGGGTCCCCCGGGTGGTTTTTTGGGGGTTTTGGGGGTCCCCGGGGTGTTTTTTGGGGTGTTTGGGGTCCCCGGGGTGGGTTTTGGGGGTTTTGGGGATCCCCGGGGTGTTTTTTGGGGTGTTGGGGGTCCCCGGGGTGGTTTTGGGTCCCCGGGGTGTTTTTTGGGGGTTTTTTGGGTCCCCGGGGTGGTTTCGGGGGTCTTGGGGCGGGGTCCCACCGTGCCCCCCCCAGGGGCAGCGCCCCTGTGACCTGGCGGACGAGGAGACGCTTCCCCTGCTGGAGGAGCTGCAGCGGCGCCAGCACCACGTGAGGCCGGAAACACCCGAGAACACCTGAAAACACCCAAAAACCCCCAGAATTACCCCGAAAACACCCAAAAACACCCTGAAAACACCCGAAAACCCCCAGAATTACCCCGAAAACACCCGAAAACACCCAAAACCACGCCGAAAGTCACCCGAAATCACCCCGAAAACACCCGAAATCACCCCGAAAACACCCGAAAACACCCAAAACCACCCTGGAAACACCCGAAATCACCCCCAATCATCCCAGAAATACCCAAAATCATCCCACAATCAACCAGAAATTACCTGAAAACACCCGAAAATCACCCGAAATCACCCAAAAACACCCGAAATCACCCCAAATCATCCCAAAATCACCCAAAAACACCCCAAACACCTGAAATCACCCCCAAAATACCCCAACTCAACCCCAAATCACCCCAAAAACACCCGAAATCATCCCAAAAAATCACCCAACCCCCCCCGAATCACTCCCGGACCCCCCAAATCCCCCCAGGACCCCCCACATCCCCCAAATCCTCCTCAAAGCCCCAAAATTTCCCCTCCCCCTCGACCCTCCCCCGAGTTTGGGGGGTCCTGGGGGGTCCTGACCGCCCCTCCCCCCCTCAGCTCCGCAGCCAGAAGGACCCGGGCGCCCCTCCCCCACCCCCGGAGCCCAACGGAGCCCCCCAGAACCCGGGGGGGGGCCGGCACAGGAGGTGAGGCCCCGAAACACCCAAAACCGCCCAAAAACGCCCCAAAAACACCCAAAATCACCCAAAACACCCAAAATCACCCAAAACCACCCAAAACACCCCAAAAACACCCAAAATCACCCAAAGTCACCCCAAAACACCCCAAAACCACCCAAAACACCCCAAAAACACCCAAAATCACCCCAAAAACACCCAAAATAACCCAAAATAACCCAAACCACCAAAACCACCCCAAATCCCCGTTTTTTTGCCCAAATCCCCATTTTTTTGCCCCAAATCCGCGTTTTTTCACCCAAAATCACAGAATTTCCTCTCTGTTTTTCCCCAAATCCACGTTTTCCCCAGGAGCTCGGTGTGCCGGCGCAGCTCCCGGGAGAAGCTGCAGGGACCCCCAAAATCCCCATTTTTTGCCCCAAATCCCCATTTTTTTTCCCAAAATCCCCATTTTTTTTCCCAAAATCCCCATTTTTTGCCCCAAAATCCCCATTTTTTTTCCCAAAATCCCCGTTTTTTTGCCCCAAATCCCCGTTTTTTTCCCCAAATCCCCGTTTTTTCACCCCAAATCACAGAATTTTCTTTTTTTTGTTCCTTTTTTTCCCCAAATCCGCGTTTTCCCCAGGAGCTCGGTGTGCCGGCGCAGCTCCCGGGAGAAGCTGCAGGGACCCCCAAAATCCCCATTTTTTGCCCCAAATCCCCGTTTTTTCACCCCAAATCACAGAATTTTCTCTCTGTTTTCCCCAAATCCGCGTTTTCCCCAGGAGCTCGGTGTGCCGGCGCAGCTCCCGGGAGAAGCTGCAGCTGCTGCAGGCCCGCGAGCGGGTGGGGGAGGGGGCGCCGCCCCCCCTGAGCCCCCCGGGGGGGGGAGGGGCCCCCGACAGCGACGACAGCGACGCGGGCGACGCCCCGCGGGGTGAGGGGGCGGGAAATGGGATTGGGGGGAAAATGGGATTGGGGGGAAAATGGGATTTTGGGGGGAAAAAATGGGATTTTGGGGGGAAAAATGGGATTTGGGGGGAAAAATGGGATTTTGGGGGGAAAAAAGAGGGATTTTTGGAAGCAAGGATGTGGGGTTTAGGGGGAAGAAGGGATTGCGGGAAAAAAATGGGGGGTTGGGGGGCAAATGGGGATTTTGGAGATTTTGGGGGAAATTTCGGGAGGTTTGGGGATTTTGGGGAATTTGGGAGGGGCTCTGGAAGGGGCGTGGCCTCTCACGCCTCCCCTCACCCCCCAGACCCCCCCGAGGCTCCGCCCCCCAACGGCCCCTCCCCCCCGCTGCCGGTAAGGCCCCTCCCCCCTCCCCAATTTTTGGGCAAAGGGGCGTGGCCCGAGCCCGGCCCCGCCCCCACCGCCCCCCCAGCCCCCCCCCGGGGCTCTCTGCAGGTCCGGCTCCTTGGGGGCGTGGCCAAGCCCCGCCCGGGACACGCCCCCCGCCCGGGACACGCCCCCCGTGCGCCGCTCCGCCTCCTCCCCGCGGCTGCAGGCTCCGCCCACGGTGAGGACACGCCCTCTCTTCCCCACAAAGCCACGCCCTTTGTTATGCAAAGCCACGCCCATTAAAGCCCCGCCCCCTCCCGCAGGTGGTGGAGCCCCCCGGCCGCCCCTCCCCCACCCAGAGGCCGCCCAGGTGAGACTGGAGGAGGCGGGGCTTAAAGTGGGAGGGGCCTAAAGGGGAGTGGTTCAAATGGGGAGGGTCTCAAGGGGTGGGGCATAAAGGGGAGGGGCTGAAAGTGGGAGGGGCTTAAATGGGGAGGGGGTTTGGGTGGGGTTTAAGGGGCGGGGCTTAAAGGGGCGGAGCTGCGAATCGGCTTTAATGGGGGCTGGGACGGGGGAGGGGTCCGGGTAAAGGGGGCGGGGCTGATGCTTCATCCCTGCCCCCACAGCCCCGCCCCCGCCCCGCCCAGCCCTTCCCGGGACCCGCCCGAGCCGCGGCTGCGCAGGTGAGGCCCCGCCCCCGCCTGAAAAATACCCCCCAGAATGTTCCCAAAAACCCCAAATCCCCGCAAAAAACCCAAATTCCCCTTTTTCCCCAATCCCTGTTTTCCCCCATCTCCCGCTTTTTCACCCAATTCCCGTTTTTTCCCCCCAATTCCCTTTTTTTCCTCCAGTTCCCGTTTTTTTCCCCAATCCCTGTTTTCCCCCATTTCCCGCTTTTTCCCCCAATTCCCGTTTTTTTCCCCAATTCCCGTTTTCTCCCCCCAAATTCCCGTTTTCCCCCAAATTCCCGTTTTTCCCCCCATCTCCCATTTTTTCCCCCAATTCCCGTTTTTTTCCCCCAGGCCGTTCCAGCCCCCGGCGCGGGACGAGGAGTCGGAGTCGCAGCGGAAGGCGCGGAGCCGCCTGATGAGGCAGGCCCGGAGAGCCACGCAGGTGGGGCCGGGAGCGCCCAAAACCGCCCCAAAAACACCTGAAACCGCCCCGAAAACACCGAAACCGCCCCGAAAACACCGAAACCGCCCCAAAAACACCTGAAACCGCCCCGAAAACACCTGAAACCGCCCCGAAAACACCGAAACCGCCCCAAAAACGCCCCAAAAACACCTGAAACCGCCCCGAAAACACCGAAACCGCCCCAAAAACACCTGAAACCGCCCCAAAAACACCTGAAACCACCCCAAAAACATCGAAACCGCCCCAAAAACACCGAAACCGCCCCAAAAACACCGAAACCGCCCTGAAAACACCGAAACCGCCCCGAAAACACCGAAACCGCCCCAAAAACACTGAAACCGCCCCAAAAACACTGAAACCGCCCCAAAACCACCGAAACCGCCCCGAAAACACCGAAACCGCCCCAAAACCGCCCCAAAGTCCCCTGAGTCCAGCCCAAAACCCCGAAATCGGCCCAAAATCCCGAAATCAACTCGCAAACCCCAAAATCTCCCCCCGAAACCCCTGAAATGCCCCAAAAATCCCCAAATCGCCCCAAAATCCCCCCTGACCCCGCGTGACCCCGGCTCCGCCCCAGGGCGTGACCCTGACGGAGCTGAGGGCGGCCGAGCACGGGATTGGCCGAGCCGCCGAGGGGCGTGCCCAGGAGCAGCCAATCAGGGACGAGGGCAGGCGGGACCCGGCCGTGAGTGATTTGGGGGAGAATTTTTGGACTTTTGGGGAAATTTTGGGATTTTTGGGTCTCGCGGTGTCCTGGGGAAGGATTTGGGGAATTCTGGGGGGATTTTGGGGAAATTTGGGGAAATTTGGGGAATTTTGGGGGGATTTTGGGGAATTCTGGGGAATTTTGGGTTGATTTGGGGAATTTGGGGATCCTGGAGGAGATTTTGGGGGGATTTGACCCGATTTGGGGTTTTGGGGGGGGGTCTGTAATTTGGGGAGGATTTGGGGAGTTCTGGGAGGAGTTTTGGGGCAATTTGAGCCGATTTTGGGGTTTGGGGGGCTTTGTAATTTGGGGATTTTGGGGGTTTTTGGGGGATTTTTTGGGGTTTGGGGGGTTCTGTAATTTGGGGGATTTTGGGGGGGAATTTGGGGGTTTTGGGGGATTTTTTGGGGTTTTGGGGGGGTTCTGTAATTTGGGGGATTATGGGATTTTGGGGGAATTTGGGGGTTTTTGGGGGATTTTTTGGGGTTTGGGGGGTTCTGTAATTTGGGGGATTTTTGGGGGAATTTGGGGGTTTTTGGGGGATTTTTTGGGGTTTGGGGGGTTCTGTAATTTGGGGGATTTTGGGGGAATTTGGGGGTTTTTGGGGGATTTTTTGGGGTTTGGGGGGTTCTGTAATTTGGGGGATTTTGGGGGGGAATTTGGGGGTTTTTGGGGGATTTTTTGGGGTTTTGGGGGGGTTCTGTTATTTGGGGGATTTTGGGATTTTGGGGGGATTGTTTTGGGGGCGTTCGAGCCCATTCGGGGTTTTTAGGAGAGCTCTGTAATTTCGGGCGGGATTTTTTTGGGGGGGGGGTGTCTCACCCACCCCTCCCCCACCCCAGGAACCCCCCCGGCTCCCCGCCCCCCCCCGCTCAGGTGACCAAAGGTGGGTGACCCCTCCCCCCCCCTCCCCTCCCCCACCCCCTCCCCGAGGAACTCTGGGGGGTTCCCGCCCCTCCCCCACCCCCGGAGGAATTTCGGGGGGTCCCGGGGGGGGGAGGGGAGGGGGAGGCCCGCCCCTCCCCCACCCCCCAAAATCCCCTTTGGGTCCCTCAGGGCCGGAGCCGCCGACGCCCCCGGGGGGGCGGAGCCTGTCCCAGGTGAGGGGGCGGGGGAGGGGCTGGGGAGGATGGGGGAGGGGAACCCCCAAATTCCCGCCCTCCCCCCCAACCTCTGCGCCCCTCCCCCACCCAGGGCTCCGAGAGCGACGGGCCCGAGGACGCCCCGCCCCCACCCAGGTAGTGCGGGGGGATTTGGGGGAATTTCGGGGATTCGGGAGGAATTTGGGGGGCCCTGAGGTGATTCCTGGGGCCCTCGGGTGTTCCCGGGAGGTTCCCGGCTGGTTTCGGGGGGTCCGGGGTGATTCCGGGCACCTGGGGAGATTCGGGGGGGTCTCACGCCCTCCCCTCCCCTCCCCCGCAGCCGCCCCAGCGGCGTCCGGCCGGCCCCGGCGCCGCCCTTCGACTACCAGCAGGTGAGGCCCGGCGGTTGGGGGCGCGCTCGGGGGCCGGGGGCACAGCTGGAGCCGCCCGCCCCGCCCCCGCAGCTGTTCCAGGAGCTCTGGGCCGAGAACGAGAGAATTCGGGAGCAGCTGCAGGAGGCGGAGCTGGCGCTGACGCAGACGCGCCTGGAGCTCGAGAGGGTCACGCAGGTCGGTGGGCGCGCGCCCGGGGTCACCCGGGGGTCACCCGGGTCAGGGGTCACTCGGGGGTCACCCGGGTCAGGGGTCACCCGGGTCAGGGGTCACACGGGTCAGGGGTCACCCAGAGGTCACCCGGGTCAGGGGTCACCCGGGGGTCACCTGGGTCAGGGGTCACACACGGGTCACCCGGGGGTCACCCGGGTCAGGGGTCACCCGGGTCAGGGGTCACACACGGGTCACCCGGGGGTCACCCGGGTCAGGGGTCACCCGGGGGTCACCCGGGTCAGGGGTCACTCGGGTCAGGGGTCACACGGGTCAGGGGTCACCCAGAGGTCACCCGGGTCAGGGGTCACACAGGGGTCACCCGGGTCAGGGGTCACACACGGGTCACCCGGGGGTCACCCGGGTCAGGGGTCACCCGGGGGTCACCCGGGTCAGGGGTCACACAGGGGTCACCCGGGTCAGGGGTCACTCGGGGGTCACTCGGGTAACGCAGGTCAGTGGGCGCTCGCCCAGGGGTCACTCAGGGGTCACCCGGGTCACTCAGGGGTCACACAGATCAGCGGGCGCTCACCCAGGGGTCACTCGGGTCAGTGGGTGGTCACCCAGGGGTCACTCAGGGGTCACTCATTGGTCACCCAGATCAGTGGGCACGCAGGGGTCACTTGGGTCACTCGGGTCACTCGGGGGTCACTCGGGGGTCACTCAGTGTCCCCACCCATGTGTCCCCCCCAGCGCCAGGAGCGCAGCGCGGAGCGTCCGGCCCGGCTGGAGCTGGAGCGATTCGTGAGTGACCCCAAAACGCGCCGCGGGAACCCCGGAGCCCGTTAAACTTCCCGCCCCTTTCACCTCCGGCTTCCTGCGCTTTTCCCGTCACGTCTCCTGACGCTTCTCCTCCGTTTCCTGCTCTTCTTCCCCTCATGTTTCCCTACTTTTTCCCCTTTTTGTTTCCCGCCTTTTCTCCCCTCACGTTTCCCGCCATTTTCCCCTCCATTTCCCTCTTTTCCCCTCACCTTTCCCCCCATTTTCCCCTCACCTTTCCCCCCGTTTCCCCCTCACGTTTCCCCCGTTTCCCCCTCACGTTTCCCCCGTTTCCCCCTCACGTTTCCCCCCATTTTCCCCTCACGTTTCCCCCCGTTTCCCCCTCACGTTTCCCCCGTTTCCCCCTCACGTTTCCCCCCGTTTTCCCCTCACGTTTTCCCCTCTTTTCCCCTCACGTTTTTCCCCATTTTCCCCTCACGTTTCCCCCCGTTTCCCCCTCACCTTTTCCCCCGTTTCCCCCTCACCTTTCCCCCGTTTTCCCCTGACGTTTCCCCCGTTCCCCCCAGGAGCGCCGGGCGCTGGAGCTGAAGGCGGCTGAGCTGGAGGAGGAGCTCAAGGTAGAACAAACCCAGAGCAGCCCCAATTCCCGCCCCGTGCCCGGAGCCCCCGAGTCCTTCCCGGTGATTCCCGGGGTGGCTCGAGGCCGTTCCGGGGCCGCTGGTTTTCGACCCTCCCCAGGCGCTCTCGGACCTGCGGGCCGACAACCAGAGGCTGAAGGACGAGAACGCGGCGCTGATCCGGGTCATCAGCAAGCTCTCCAAGTGACCCCCGGGACCCCCGGGACCCCCGGGACCCCCGGGACACCCCCGGGACCCCCCGATCCCCCCAAATCCGCCCCCAAATCCGCCATTGCCCCCCATACGGGGGCGGAGCCAAACGCGCCAGGGGCGTAGCCAAAAAAGGAAAGGGTGGAGTCTATGCCAAGGGGGGCGTGGCCAAAGGGGGCGGAGCAGATTTCGTTGCACTGAGGTGAAAGCTGCCAAAAGGGGGCGCGGTCTGTTGAGCGCCAGGCCCCGCCCCTAGTTTTTCCCGCATGCCAATCACGCGCCGTTCGTTCAATCAGACCGTGCGGGGGGCGGGGCCTCCTCGTGCCCCGCCCCATTCAGCCAACCCCCGCCCCTCCCCCTGCCCTCCCCCCCCCCGTGAATATTTTTGTGAAAAAAAAAAAAGATGAAAAATAATAATAATAAATAATAATAAAAGGGAGAAACGTGGGGAGGGGCGCACACCGGGCGTGATCATTATCATTATTAATTATTGTTTTTAATATAAATATACGGGTAGAGATCTGTGGGTACAAATTCCCCTCCCCCACCCCCTCCCCCTCCCCCACCCACCACTTCAAACCCCGTTTAATATTTTTTTTTTTTCTGATTTTTCTGGTTTTGGTTTTTTTTTTTTTTTTTTTTTTTCCTTTTATTCTGTCCAAAAAACCACTTTTTTTCTTAAAAAAAAGAGAAAAGGTGGGGGGGGAGGGGAGGAAGGAAAAAAAAAAAAAGAGGAGGGGGAGGGGGGAGGGGCGACTTTTACCTGCAAAGAGAACGTTGGGGGGAGGGGAGATCAAAGAGGGGGGCGGGGCGGGGGGGAGGGGGGGGCGGGGGGAGGCGGAAATAAATTAAATACGAACCAAAACAAGGGGGAACTCGGAGATTGGAGCAGCGCAAAGACCCAGCGGGAGCGGCACGAGGAGGAGGAGGAGGAGCACGAGGAGGAGGAAGAGCGGCGGCCCCCGGCCCCCCGCGGGGGCGGCTGTGGGGCGCGGGGGGAGCCCCCCTCGAGTGCGGTGTGGGGCGGGAGGCGGGGGGCTCCCGCGGAGACCACGGCTTTGGGGGCCGCTTTCTCTCTCTCTGTCTCCCGTGGCGGTGTGGGGCCGGCGCGCTCGGGGGGCGGCCCGCGGCTCGGGGGGCGCTCCGTGGGTCTCGCCGTGCTCCGTGGGGCGGGCGGGGGTCTCTGCTCTCCGCGGGGTGGGGGGCCCAGACCTCGGCAGCAGGAGAAGAGACACACACTGAGGCACGGGGAAAACGCGGGGGGCGCCGCCCCATAAGTGGGGGCGCCGCCCCACACGGCCCGGGGCTCCGGCCCCACAGGTCCCACCCCCAGCTCCCCTCCTGGGGGCTGCTGAGGGGCGGATCCGCGCCCGAACAGCGGCGCCCCCACCCCGGAGGCGCTTATGGGGCAGCTCCAGCCCCACAAGTTGTTCCCCCCACCCCAGAGGCGCTTATGGGGCAGATCCGAGCCCCACAAGTTGTTCTGCTCACCCCAGAGGCGCTTATGGGGCAGATCCGAGCCCCACAAGTTGTTCCCCTCACCCCAGAGGCGCTTATGGGGCAGATCCGAGCCCCACAAGTTGTTCCCCTCACCCCGGAGGCGCTTATGGGGCAGATCCGAGCCCCACAAGTTGTTCCCCTCACCCCAGAGGCGCTTATGGGGCAGATCCGAGCCCCACAAGTTGTTCCCCCCACCCCAGAGGCGCTTATGGGGCAGCTCCAGCCCCACAAGTTGTTCCCCCCACCCCAGAGGCGCTTATGGGGCAGCTCCAGCCCCACAAGTTGTTCCCCCCACCCCAGAGGCGCTTATGGGGCAGATCCGAGCCCCACAAGTTGTTCCCCCCACCCCAGAGGCGCTTATGGGGCAGCTCCAGCCCCACAAGTTGTTCCCCTCACCCCAGAGGCGCTTACGGGGCAGCTCCAGCCCCACACGTCGCTCCCCCAGCCCCAAATCCCCCCTCTCTGTGGCTGCTGAGGGGACGAGAGGCGGTCGTGGGGCAGCTCCGAGCCCCACAGCAGGTGGTTATGGGGCAGCTCCGAGCCCCACACACCAGCTGCCCACCCCAGGAGGTGCTTATGGGGCAGCAGCAGCAGCAGCAGCAGCAGCTGTGGGGCACATCCAGGCCCCGCAAGTCGCCCTCTCCTCACCCCAAGAGGTGGTTACGGGGCAGCTCCGGCCCCACAAGTCGCTCCCCCATCCCAAAGGTGGCTGTGGGGCACCCCCAGCCCCACAAGCGGCTCCCCCAGCCCTCGGGCCGCCGCGTGGGGCTGCAGCGGGGCCGCGGGGCTCAGATGTGGGGCAGGGCGGGCAGGCTCTGCCGGCAGTCGATGGCGCCGCGGTCGGGCCCGGTGAAGGTGAGGGGCAGCCCCCCCAGGAAGCGGCGGCGCTCGGGGGGCTCCAGCCCCATAAGCGGGCCCAGCTGGGCCGTCGGCAGCGCCGGGCGGTAGCTGGGGAGAGAAGGAGGTCAGGCCGGGGGGCCGGGGAGCCCGGGGGGCAGCCGGGGGGGCACCCGCGGCCCCCCAGGGACGGGGGGACGGCCCCGTGGCGGGGACCGGCCCCGCAGAGAGATGCGACCCCATAGCAGGGGGGCTCGGCCCCACGGACAGGGACACGCGGCTGCGGCCAGGGGCCCGGCCCCACAGCGCCGCACGGCGCCGCGGCTCGGCCCCATAGCGGGGGCCGTGACCCTACAAAGGGGGGGCTCGGCCCCACGGCGGGGCGACGGAGCCCCCCAGGAAGGGGAGGCGACCCCACGAGGCTGAGGAGGGGGCGCAGCCCCACTGAGGGGGGACACGGTGGTCCTACAGTCCTAGGCCCCACAAGTGGGGGTCCAGCCCCGTAAGAGACTCCAGCCCCACAAGTGGGGGGCTCAGCCGGACCCAGTGTGGGGCACCAACAAGGGGGCGCAGCCTTGGGGCCCCGCGCGGGGCAGATTGGGGTCTCCCCACCCCACAGATGGGCACACGGGGGTTCCCCGCCCCACAGAGGGACGATGCGGGGCTTCCCCCACCCCACAGATGGAGAAATGGGGGTTCCCCATCCCATAGAGGGACACTATGGGCTTCCCCCATCCCATATAAGGACAATATGGGCTTCCCCCATCCCATATATGGAGAAATGGGGGTTCCCCATCCCACAGAGGGACAGTATGGGCTTCCCCCATCCCATATATGGAGAAATTGGGGTTCCCTATCCCATATAGGGACAACGCGGGGCTTCCCCCATCCCATACAAGGACAATCTGGGGTTTCCTTATCCCATATAAGGACAATCTGGGGTTCCCCATCCCATACAAGGACAATATGGGCTTCCCCCATCCCATATATGGAGAAAGGGGGAGTTCCCTATCCTATATATGGACAACGTGGGGTTTCCCCCACCCCATAGATGGGCACATTGGGGTTCCCCATCCCATATGGGGACAGTATGGGTTCCCCCACCCCGTATATGGAGAAAGGGAGAGTTCCCCGTCCCATACAAGGACAACATGGGGTTTCCCTATCCCATATAAGGACAACGTGGGGCTTCCCCCATCCCATATAAGGGCAGTATGGGGTTTCCCTATCCCATAAAAGGAAAATACGGGGTTTCCCCATCCCATATAAGGACAATATGGGTTTTCCTATCCCATATAAGGACAAAACGGGGTTTTCCATTCCCATAAAAGGAAAATATGGGGTTTCCCTATCCCATATAAGGACAATCTGGGGTTTCCCCCATCCCATAAAAGGACAGCACGGGGTTTCCCTATCCCATATAAGGACAAGCTGGGGTTTCCCCCATCCCATATAAAGACAATATGGGCTTCCCCATCCCATGTAAGGACAATATGGGGTTTCCTTATCCCATATAAGGACAATATAGGGTTTCCCTATCCCATATAAGGACAATATGGGGTTTCCCCCATCCCATATAAGGACAATACGGGGTTACCCCATCCCATATAAGGACAATACGGGGTTTCCCTATCCCATATAAGGACAATATAGGGTTTCCCTATCCCATATAAGGACAATATGGGGTTTCCCCCATCCCATATAAGGACAATATGGGGTTTCCCTATCCCATATAAGGACAATATAGGGTTTCCCTATCCCATATAAGGACAATATGGGGTTTCCCCCATCCCATATAAGGACAATCTGGCATTACCCCATCCCATAAAAGGACAATATGGGGTTCCCCATCCCATAAACGCCCATATATGGAGAATTCGGGGCCCCCCACCCCACCTAAGGGCACTATGGGGTTTCCCGCATCCCCTGCGTGACCGACGCGCCCTTTCCCCACCCGACGCGCACCAACGCTGCCCCCAAACCCCTCCCCCGTCACTCACCTGCGTGCCCCCCAACCCCCCAAGCCCCCAAACCCCCGGCCCCACCTACGCCTTGACGAAGGCGCGCAGGGCGCGGCGCCGCTCGCGCTCGGCGAAGAGGTCGATGAGGCGCGGGCCCATGGCCGGGGCCGAGGCGTGCAGGCGGAAGAAGCGGCTGTAGAGCCCCAGGGCCCAGGCGGCGCGCAGGGACAGCGCGTGGGACACCGAGGGGTCCGAGCGGAGGGCGGGGGGCAGCAGGGACAGCTCCGTGGTCAGTTCTGGGGACACAGAGACACCGGGGTCAGTTCTGGGGTCACAGAGACACCGGGGTCAGTTCTGGGGTCACACAGAGACACCGGGGTCAGTTCTGGGGTCACACAGAGACACCGGGGTCAGCTCTGGGGACACAGAGACACCGGGGTCAGTTCTGGGGTCACACAGAGACACCGGGGTCAGCTCTGGGGTCACAGAGACACCGGGGTCAGTTCTGGGGTCACACAGACACCGGGGTCAGTTCTGGGGGGACACAGAGACACCGGGGTCAGTTCTGGGGACACAGAGACACCGGGGTCAGTTCTGGGGTCACACAGAGACACCGGGGTCAGTTCTGGGGGGACACAGAGACACCGGGGTCAGTTCTGGGGGGACACAGAGACACCGGGGTCAGTTCTGGGGTCACACAGAGACACCGGGGTCAGTTCTGGGGTCACACAGAGACACCGGGGTCAGTTCTGGGGTCACACAGAGACACCGGGGTCAGTTCTGGGGTCACACAGAGACACCGGGGTCAGTTCTGGGGACACAGAGACACCGGGGTCAGCTCTGGGGACACAGAGACACCGGGGTCAGTTCTGGGGTCACACAGAGACACCGGGGTCAGCTCTGGGGACACAGAGACACCGGGGTCAGTTCTGGGGTCACACAGAGACACCGGGGTCAGCTCTGGGGACACAGAGACACCGGGGTCAGTTCTGGGGTCACACAGAGACACCGGGGTCAGTTCTGGGGTCACAGAGAGACACCGGGGTCAGCTCTGGGGTCACAGAGACACCGGGGTCAGCTCTGGGGTCACACAGAGACACCGGGGTCAGTTCTGGGGTCACACAGACACCGGGGTCAGCTCTGGGGTCACACAGACACCGGGGTCAGCTCTGGGGACACAGAGACACCGGGGTCAGTTCTGGGGACACAGAGACACCGGGGTCAGTTCTGGGGTCACACAGAGACACCGGGGTCAGTTCTGGGGTCACACAGACACCGGGGTCAGCTCTGGGGACACAGAGACACCGGGGTCAGTTCTGGGGACACAGAGACACCGGGGTCAGTTCTGGGGTCACACAGAGACACCGGGGTCAGTTCTGGGGACACAGAGACACCGGGGTCAGTTCTGGGGTCACACAGAGACACCGGGGTCAGTTCTGGGGGGACACAGAGACACCGGGGTCAGTTCTGGGGACACAGAGACACCGGGGTCAGTTCTGGGGTCACACAGACACCGGGGTCAGTTCTGGGGACACAGAGAGACACCGGGGTCAGTTCTGGGGTCACACAGACACCGGGGTCAGTTCTGGGGTCACACAGAGACACCGGGGTCAGTTCTGGGGACACAGAGACACCGGGGTCAGTTCTGGGGTCACACAGAGACACCGGGGTCAGTTCTGGGGTCACACAGACACCGGGGTCAGCTCTGGGGACACAGAGACACCGGGGTCAGTTCTGGGGACACAGAGACACCGGGGTCAGCTCTGGGGACACAGAGACACCGGGGTCAGTTCTGGGGACACAGAGACACCGGGGTCAGTTCTGGGGTCACACAGAGACACCGGGGTCAGTTCTGGGGACACAGAGACACCGGGGTCAGTTCTGGGGTCACACAGAGACACCGGGGTCAGTTCTGGGGGGACACAGAGACACCGGGGTCAGTTCTGGGGACACAGAGACACCGGGGTCAGTTCTGGGGTCACACAGAGACACCGGGGTCAGTTCTGGGGTCACACAGACACCGGGGTCAGTTCTGGGGGGACACAGAGACACCGGGGTCAGTTCTGGGGTCACACAGAGACACCGGGGTCAGTTCTGGGGTCACACAGACACCGGGGTCAGTTCTGGGGTCACACAGAGACACCGGGGTCAGCTCTGGGGTCACACAGAGACACCGGGGTCAGTTCTGGGGACACAGAGACACCGGGGTCAGTTCTGGGGACACAGAGAGACACCGGGGTCAGTTCTGGGGTCACACAGACACCGGGGTCAGTTCTGGGGTCACACAGAGACACCGGGGTCAGTTCTGGGGGGACACAGAGACACCGGGGTCAGTTCTGGGGTCACACAGAGACACCGGGGTCAGTTCTGGGGGGACACAGAGACACCGGGGTCAGTTCTGGGGGGACACAGAGACACCGGGGTCAGTTCTGGGGACACAGAGACACCGGGGTCAGTTCTGGGGTCACACAGAGACACCGGGGTCAGTTCTGGGGTCACACAGAGACACCGGGGTCAGTTCTGGGGTCACACAGAGACACCGGGGTCAGTTCTGGGGTCACAGAGACACCGGGGTCAGCTCTGGGGTCACAGAGAGACACCGGGGTCAGTTCTGGGGTCACACAGAGACACCGGGGTCAGTTCTGGGGTCACACAGAGACACCGGGGTCAGTTCTGGGGACACAGAGACACTGGGGTCAGTTCTGGGGTCACACAGAGACACCGGGGTCAGTTCTGGGGACACAGAGACACTGGGGTCAGTTCTGGGGTCACACAGAGACACCGGGGTCAGTTCTGGGGACACAGAGACACTGGGGTCAGTTCTGGGGTCACACAGAGACACCGGGGTCAGTTCTGGGGACACAGAGACACTGGGGTCAGTTCTGGGGTCACACAGAGACACCGGGGTCAGTTCTGGGGACACAGAGACACCGGGGTCAGTTCTGGGGTCACACAGACACCGGGGTCAGTTCTGGGGACACAGAGACACCGGGGTCAGTTCTGGGGTCACACAGAGACACCGGGGTCAGTTCTGGGGGGACACAGAGACACCGGGGTCAGTTCTGGGGACACAGAGACACTGGGGTCAGTTCTGGGGACACAGAGACACCGGGGTCAGTTCTGGGGACACAGAGACACCGGGGTCAGTTCTGGGGTCACACAGAGACACCGGGGTCAGTTCTGGGGTCACACAGAGACACCGGGGTCAGTTCTGGGGGGACACAGAGACACCGGGGTCAGTTCTGGGGTCACACAGAGACACCGGGGTCAGTTCTGGGGACACAGAGACACCGGGGTCAGTTCTGGGGACACAGAGACACCGGGGTCAGTTCTGGGGTCACACAGAGACACCGGGGTCAGTTCTGGGGGGACACAGAGACACCGGGGTCAGTTCTGGGGTCACACAGAGACACCGGGGTCAGTTCTGGGGTCACAGAGACACCGGGGTCAGTTCTGGGGGGTCACAGAGAGACACCGGGGTCAGTTCTGGGGTCACACAGAGACACCGGGGTCAGTTCTGGGGTCACACAGAGACACCGGGGTCAGCTCTGGGGTCACAGAGACACCGGGGTCAGTTCTGGGGACACAGAGACACCGGGGTCAGTTCTGGGGTCACACAGAGACACCGGGGTCAGTTCTGGGGACACAGAGACACCGGGGTCAGTTCTGGGGGGACACAGAGACACCGGGGTCAGTTCTGGGGTCACACAGAGACACCGGGGTCAGTTCTGGGGTCACACAGAGACACCGGGGTCAGCTCTGGGGTCACACAGAGACACCGGGGTCAGCTCTGGGGTCACACAGAGACACCGGGGTCAGTTCTGGGGACACAGAGACACCGGGGTCAGTTCTGGGGACACAGAGACACCGGGGTCAGTTCTGGGGTCACACAGAGACACCGGGGTCAGTTCTGGGGACACAGAGACACCGGGGTCAGTTCTGGGGGGACACAGAGACACCGGGGTCAGTTCTGGGGTCACACAGAGACACCGGGGTCAGTTCTGGGGACACAGAGACACCGGGGTCAGTTCTGGGGTCACACAGAGACACCGGGGTCAGTTCTGGGGTCACACAGAGACACCGGGGTCAGCTCTGGGGTCACACAGAGACACCGGGGTCAGCTCTGGGGTCACAGAGAGACACCGGGGTCAGTTCTGGGGTCACACAGACACCGGGGTCAGTTCTGGGGGGACACAGAGACACCGGGGTCAGTTCTGGGGACACAGAGACACCGGGGTCAGTTCTGGGGTCACACAGAGACACCGGGGTCAGTTCTGGGGTCACACAGACACCGGGGTCAGTTCTGGGGACACACAGACACCGGGGTCAGTTCTGGGGTCACACAGAGACACCGGGGTCAGTTCTGGGGTCACACAGACACCGGGGTCAGCTCTGGGGACACAGAGACACCGGGGTCAGTTCTGGGGACACACAGACACCGGGGTCAGTTCTGGGGTCACAGAGACACCGGGGTCAGTTCTGGGGTCACACAGAGACACCGGGGTCAGTTCTGGGGACACACAGACACCGGGGTCAGTTCTGGGGTCACACAGAGACACCGGGGTCAGTTCTGGGGTCACACAGACACCGGGGTCAGCTCTGGGGACACAGAGACACCGGGGTCAGTTCTGGGGTCACACAGAGACACCGGGGTCAGTTCTGGGGTCACAGAGACACCGGGGTCAGTTCTGGGGTCACACAGACACCGGGGTCACGGCGAGGGGCTGGGGTCAGACCTTGGGGTCCCACAGCCACCCTGCGGTCACTGTGGACAGCGCGGTCACCTCCCTGGTCAGTTCTGGGGTCACCGGCTTCAGTGCCAGGTCATCGAGAGACCCTCCCCAAATTCTGGGGTCCCTCCTAACCTTTTGGGGATCCGCTGGAATTTTGGGGACCCCCTTGAGCGCCACAACTGCGGCCCAACCTTCGGCCCTGTGCCGTGACCCGCCCGAGCTGTCTCCGCCCGCGGGGTCCCCCTCGTGTTTTGGGGGGCTTTGGGGGTCTCTGGGGGGTTTTGGGGGGCTCTGGGGGGTTTGGGGGGTCTCTGGATGGTTTTTGGGGGTCTCTGGGGGGTTTGGGGGTCTCTGGGGGTCTCTGGGGGGTTTTGGGGGGCTCTGGGGGTCTCTGGGGGGTTTTGGGGGGCTCTGGGGGGTTTGGGGGGGTCTCTGGATGGTTTTTGGGGGTCTCTGGGGGGTTTGGGGGGCTCTGGGGGTTTTTGGGGGGCTCTGGGGGGTTTGGGGGGGCTCTGGGGGGTTTTTGGGGTCTCTGGGGGGTTTTGGGGGTCTCTGGATGGTTTTTGGGGGGCTCTGGGGGTCTCTGGGGGGTTTTGGGGGTCTCTGGGGGGGTTTTGGGGGCTCTGGGGGGTTTTGGGGGCTCTGGGGGGTTTGGGGGGTCTCTGGGGGGTTTTTGGGGGCTCTGGGGGGTTTTGGGGGTCTCTGGGGGGTTTTGGGGTCTCTGGGGGGTTTGGGGTCTCTGGGGGGTTTTGGGGTCTCTGGGGGGTTTTGGGGGCTCTGGGGGTCTCTGGATGGTTTTTGGGGGTCTCTGGGGGGTTTTTGGGGGCTCTGGGGGGTTTTGGGGGTCTCTGGGGGGTTTTGGGGTCTCTGGGGGGTTTGGGGGCTCTGGGGGGTTTTGGGGGCTCTGGGGGTCTCTGGGGGTTTTTGGGGGGCTCTGGGGGGTTTTGGAGGCCTCTGGGGGTCTCTGGATGGTTTTTGGGGGTCTCTGGGGGGTTTGGGGGCTCTGGGGGGCTCCGGGGAGCCGCCGACCTCCCGAGTTGTTGGTGAAGATGCAGTAGAGGATGCGGTAGGCGGTGAACTCGCCCACGCAGCCCGGCAGGTTCTCCCCGTACAGCGCCTTCAGCTGCGTCTGGCACTGGTTGAACTCCTCGTGGTCGCCCTGGGGGGCACAGCGGGGACCCTCAGCGACCCCTCCCCACGGCCGGGGGTCCCCAAAGCCCCCCCCGAGCCCCCCAGCCCACCTTCTCCAGGGCGATGCGGGCGTGGGTCTCGTAAACCTCCACCGTGAACTCGGTGCGGACGCCCTGGACCTGGGGGGCAGAAACGTGGGGAGGGGTCTCAAAATGAGGGGAGGGGTCTCGAAATGAGGGGACGGGATTAAATGTGGGCAGGGGATTAAATGTGGGGACGGGATTAAATGTGGGGAGGGGTCTCAAAATGAGGGGAGGGGATTAAATGTGGGGAGGGGTCTCAAACTGACGGGAGGGGGTTAAATGTGGGGGGTCCTCAAATATAGGGGGAGTCGAAGGGGAGAGGAGCCAGCCCAGAAATCCAGGGGAAGAAAAATCACCGGAGAGCCTCCCCCAAAAATTTACTGGGACCCCCAAAACCCACCTGGGAGCCCCAAAACACACCTGGGAGTCCCAAAACCCACCTGGGAGCCCCAAAACCCACCTGGGAGCCCCAAAACCCACCTGGGAGCCCTAAAACACACCTGGGAGCCCCAAAACCCACCTGGGAGCCCCAAAACACACCTGGGAGTCCCAAAACCCACCTGGGAGCCCCCAAAACCCACCTGGGAGCCCTAAAACCCACCTGGGAGCCCCAAAACTCACCTGGGAGCCCCAAAACCCACCTGGGACCCCCCAAAACCCACCTGGGAGTCCCAAAACACACCTGGGACCCCCCAAAACCCACCTGGGAGTCCCAAAACCCACCTGGGAGCCCCAAAACCCACCTGGGAGTCCCAAAACACACCTGGGACCCCCCAAAACCCACCAGGGAGCCCCTAAAACCCACCAGGGAGCCCCCAAAACCCACCTGGGAGCCCCAAAACCCACCTGGGAGCCCCAAAACCCACCTGGGAGCCCCTAAAACCCACTTGGGACGTCCTAAAACCCACTTGGGACCCCCCAAAACACACCTGGAGCCCCCAAAACCCACCTGAGATCCCCTAAAATCCACCTGGGACCCTCCAAAATCCAGGTGAAATCCTCCGAAATCCCCCTAAAATCCCCGTGGGACCCCCCAAAACCCACCTGGGACCCCCCGGGACCCCCCAGCGCCCCCGAGCCCCCCTGACCGTCAGGTCCTGGCGCAGGGACTTGAGCTGCTCGCAGGCCCAGGCGTAATCGCGGTGCTGCTGCCAGTGCGAGCGGACCAGCGCCAGCGCCTGCCGCAGCACCTGGGCACAAAACCGAGAGTTTGGGGAATTTGGGGAGTTTGGGGGATTTTGGGGGGTTTTGGGGAGTTTTGGGGATTTTGGGGGGTTTTGGGGGGTTTTTGGGGGGTTTTGGGGGGTTTTTGGGGGGCTGCTGCCAGTGCGAGCGGACCAGCGCCAGCGCCTGCCGCAGCACCTGGGCACAAAACCGAGAGTTTGGGGAATTTGGGGGAGTTTGGGGGATTTTGGGGGGTTTTGGGGAGTTTTGGGGATTTTGGGGGATTTTGGGGGGGGTTTGGGGGGTTTTTGGATTTTGGGGGGTTGTTTTAGGGGTTTGGGGGGAGGTTTTGGGATTTTGGGGGGTTTTGAGGTGGATTTTGGGGTGGATTTTGGGGTTTTTGGGATAATTTCTCTCACTCACAGGCACAGGTCTGACGGTGGCCGGGTCGGGAGCACAGGTGAGCCCCAGGTGTGTTTTTGGGGTGAATTTTGGGGTGGATTTGGGGTTTTGGGGTGGATTTTGAGGTTTTTGGGGTTTTGGGGTGAATTTTGGGGTGGATTTGGGGTTTTGGGGTGGATTTTGAGGTTTTTGGGGTTTTGGGGTGGATTTTGGGGTGGATTTCGGGGTTCCGGTGTGGATTTTGGGGTTTCTGGGGTATTTTCGGGTCACTCACAGGCACAGGTCTGACGGTGGCCGGGTCGGGAGCACAGGTGAGCCCCAGGTGTGTTTTGGGGTGGATTTTGGGGTGGATTTGGGGTTTTGGGGTGGATTTTGAGGTTTTTGGGGTTTTGGGGTGGATTTTGGGGTGGATTTTGGGGTTTTTGGGATAATTTCTCTCACTCACAGGCACAGGTCTGACGGTGGCCGGGTCGGGAGCACAGGTGAGCCTCAGGTACCTCTTGGTCACCTCCTGGCAGGTGCCCAGAATCTTCACCTGCTCCCAATCCAGGCCCTCGGCGGGGGCGTGTCCGGGGGCGTGTCCGTGGCCCGGGGGGCTGGCCGGGGGCGGGTTGGGGCGGGGCTTTTTGGGGTGCGGCCCGGCCCCGCCCTGGAAGCGCTGGGCGCGGCGCTGCCGCCGCAATTCGCGCTCGGGGTCCTCGGGGTCGGCGGGCGGGCGGCGCCGGGCGCGCCGCGGCGGACCCGGCTCTGGCCTGGAAAACCCGGAACTCGGTTCAACTGGGGAACGAACGGGAATCCCGGGAACCAAACGGCGCGCTCCGGGATTTCGGGGGTTAAAGACGGGGGCGGGGGGGGACACGGCTCGGGTCGGCTTCGGGGGGAAAAACACCGATTTTGGTTAAATGGGGAACTGGGGCAAAAGCCCGGGGCGGTTTGGGGTGAAGACGGGAGTTGGGGGAAATTTCCCAGGGCCAGCCCTCTCCCAGGCCCTCCCAGTTTATCCCAGTCCCCACCAAATTCCCTCCCAGTCCATCCCAGTCCATCCTAGTTTATCCCAGTAGCCCCCAAATCCCCTCCCAATCCCCTCCCAGTCCCCCCCGGTTTATTCCCAGTCCCCCCAGTCCTCCCCAAATCCCCACCCAGTCCATCCCAGTTCCCCCCCCAATCCCCTCCCAGTCCCTCCCAGTCCATCCCAGTTTATCCCAGTCCCCCCCAGTTTATCCCAATCCCCTCCCAGTCCCTCCCAGTCCGTCCCAGTCCCTCCCAGTGCCCCCCAGTGCCCCCAGTACCTCTTGCCGCGCTGTGCCCGCGCCCGGCCCCCGCTCCAGGGCCCCCCCCCGGCCCCGGGGTTTGGGGGGGCCCCCCCGGCGCCCCCCGGGCCGGGCCTCGAGCCCCGAGCCCGACGAGTCCGACTCCGAGTCACTGCGGGACGGGGCACTGACACTGGGGGCACTGGGACCAGTTTGGGGGGGACTGGGACCCGTCTGGGGGGCACTGGGACCAGTTTGGGGGGACTGGGACCGGTTTGGGGGGGACTGGGACCAGTCTGGGGGGACTGGGACCAGTTTGGGGGGGACTGGGACCAGTTTGGGGGGGACTGGGACCAGTCTGGGGGGCACTGGGACCAGTTTGGGGGGGACTGGGGGGACTGGGACCAGTCTGGGGGGCACTGGGACCAGTTTGGGGGGGGACTGGGGGGACTGGGACCAGTCTGGAGGAACTGGGACCAGTCTGGGGGGGACTGGGATCGGTCTGGGGGGGACTGGGACCAGTTTGGGGGGGACTGGGACCAGTTTGGGGGGACTGGGATCGGTCTGGGGGGGACTGGGACCAGTCTGGGGGGGACTGGGACCAGTTTGGGGGGGACTGGGACCAGTCTGGGGACACTGGGACCAGTTTGGGGGGGGACTGGGGGGACTGGGACCAGTCTGGAGGAACTGGGACCCGTCTGGGGGACTGGGATCGGTCTGGGGGGGACTGGGACCAGTTTGGGGGGGGACTGGGACCCATCGGGGGGGACTGGGATCGGTCTGGGGGGCACTGGGACCAGTTTGGGGGGACTGGGACCGGTCTGGGGGGCACTGGGACCAGTCTGGGGGAACTGGGACCAGTCTGGGGGAACTGGACCAGTCTGGGGGGGACTGGGATCGGTCTGGGGGGGACTGGGACCAGTCTGGGGGGGACTGGGGGGACTGGGACCAGTCTGGGGGCACTGGGACCAGTCTGGGGGACTGGGACCAGTCTGGGGGGACTGGGACCAGTTTGGGGGGGATGGGACCAGTTTGGGGGCAGTGGGAGGACTGGGATCGGTTTGAGGAGCACTGGGAGGTTTCAGGGTGGATTTTGGGGCGGATTTGGGGTTTCCCGGGGCGGATTTTTTCGGGATTTTTCCGGGCTGGATTTGGGATATTTTGGGGGTGTCCCAGGGAGGTTTTTTGGGATATTTTGGGGTGGATTTTGGGGCGGATTTGGGGTTTCCCGGGGCGGATTTTTTGGGGATTTTTTCGGGCTGGATTTGGGATATTTTGGGGGTGTCCCAGGGAGGTTTTTTGGGATATTTTGGGGTGGATTTTGGGGCGGATTTGGGATGTCCCAAGGCGGATTTTTTGGGGATTTTTCCGGGCTGGATTTGGGATATTTTGGCGGTGTCCCAGGGAGGTTCTGGGGCCTCACCTGCGCCGGCAGTGCCTGCCAGGCGAGCGCGACGACGACCTGGAGCGGGAGCGCGAGCCGCTGGAGGAGGAGCTGTTCTCCTTCATGAAGACGTTCCGGTTGCCAAACTTGGTGGGGAAGCCCCCCGGGGCCCCCCCCCGGGCCCGGGCCCCCCCCGGGGCGCCCCGCGGGGGCGGGGGAGGGGCGGGGGGGGCGCTGGGGGGGGCCCGGGGGGGGCCCGGGGCTGGGGCTGGGCCGGGCCTGCGGCAGCTCCCAGCGCTTCTTCTTGGGGCTGGAGGAGCCCTCGCGGCCCAGCCTGGGGGGAGGGAATTCGGGGGTTAGAAGTGGAATTGGGGGGATACGGGGGGGATTCGGGGGGTTGGGGGGGAATTCGGGGGGTTAGAAGTGGAATTGGGGGGGATTCGGGGGGGATTCGGGGGGTTAAGGAGGGAATTCGGGGGGTCAGGGGGGAATTCGGGGGGTTAGAAGTGGAATTGGGGGGATTCGGGGGGATTCGGGGGGTTGGGGGGGAATTCGGGGGGTCAGGGAGGGAATTCGGGGCTTAGAAGTGGAATTGGGGGGGATTCGGGGGTTACAAGTGGAATTGGGGGGGATTCGGGGGGGATTCGGGGGGTTGGGGGGGAATTCGGGGATGTGGGGGGGAATTCGGGGGTTAGAACTGGAATTGGGGGGGATTCGGGGGGGATTTGGGGGGAATTCGGGATGTGGGGGGGAATTCGGGGGGTTAGAACTGGAATTGGGGGAATTCGGGGGGTCGGGGGGAATTCGGAAGGGAATTTGGGGGGTCAGGGGGGATTTGGGGGGTTAGAAGTGGAATTGGGGGGATACGGGGGGAATTCGGGGGGTTGGGGGGGAATTCGGGGGGTTAGAAGTGGAATTGGGGGGGATTCGGGGGGTTAGATATGGAATTTGGGGGGTTGGGGGGGAATTCGGGGGTGAGAAGTGGAATTGGGGGGATTAGAGACAAAATCTGGGAGGTTGGAGATGAAATTTGGGGGGTTAGAAACAAAATTTGGGTTGAAACAATTTCGGGGGTCAGGGATGAAATTTTGCGGGTCAGAGAGGGAATTTTGGGGGATTAGAGACAAAATTTTGAGGTCAGAGGGGAAATTTGGGGGGTTAGAAACAAAACCCGGGTTACAAACGGAATTCCGGGGGTCAGGGATGAAATTTCGGGGGTCAGGGAGGGAATTTTGGGGGATTAGAGACAAACTTTGGGGGTGAAGGGGGAATCTGGGCTCAGAGGGAACTCTGGGGCGCAGGTTTCCCAGGAATTTCGGGGCGCTGGGGCAGCTGTGGCTCCGTTCTCCCGGGGCTTTTTGGGGACACTCGGGACAGATTTTTGGGGCTGTTCCGGGTGGATTTTTGGGCGATTTTGGCCAGTTTTTTTTCCAATTTTGAGCAGATTTTCTCGGGGCTTTTTGGGGCGATTTTGACCGGATTGTTATTCTGATTCTGAGCGGATTTTCTCGGGGCTTTTCGGGGCGATTTTGACCGGATTTTTCAGGAATCTCGGGTGGATTTTTGGGGCGATTTTGACCGGATTTTTTTTCTAATTTTCAGTGGATTTTCTCGGAGCTTTTCGGGGCGATTTTGACCCAGATTTTTCAAGGATCTCAGGTGGATTTTCAGGGTGATTTTGACCGGATTTTTTTTCTGATTTTCAGCGGATTTTTTCGGGGCTTTTCAGGGTGATTTTGACCGGATTATTTTTCTGATTCTGAGCGGATTTTCTCGGGGCTTTTCGGGGTGATTTTGACCGGATTTTTTTCTGATTTTCAGCGGATTTTTTTGGGGCTTTTCGGGGCGATTTTGACCGGTTTTTTTTCTGATTTTCAGCGGATTTTCTCGGGCTTTTCGGGGCGATTTCGACCGGATTTTTTTTCCGATTCTGAGCGGATTTTCTCGGGGTTTTTCCGGGGATCTGGGTGTTCCCTGGGATGGCGCGACCCACCCGGGCAGGGGCTCCCGGCTCCAGTCGATGGTGAAGGCGGAGCCGTCCTGCAGCCGCGCCTGCAGCAGCTCCTTGAGCAGCTTCTCCGTCCTGTCCTTGTCCTCCTCGGACTCGCAGGCCGTGAAGCAGCGCTGCACGTACGCCTTCATCTCGGGCGGCCAGTCCTCGGGCTTGCCCCGGGGCGCGCCCCGCGCCTCCCTGGGGGGAAGAGGCGTTCGGGGCCGTCCCGGGGGGCAGCTGGGGCTCCCGCGGGGGTAGGGGACTCACCCGTGCCCCCCGTGCAGCTTCTCGGGCCCCGCGGGGCCGCCAAAGGCCGGGGGGGCAGCACGAAGGGGCGTTTGGGCAGCTGGAAACGGAGACCCCCCGAGCCAGGAGCCTCTGGGGAGAGAGAACGGGGGTCAGGGGGGGTCGGGGGGGTTTGGGGAATTTGGGGGTAAGCTTCAAAGGATTCTGGGGGGGGCTGGGGACAGTTTTGAGCAGGATTTGGGAGGAATTTGGGACAATTCTGGGCAGGAATTTGGGGACAATTTGGGGGTGATTTGGGGACAATTTTGGGCAGGAATTTGGGGATGATCTCGGGGGGGTTTGGGCAGGATTTTGGGGTGATTTGGGGGGGGTTGGGCAGGATTTTGGGGTGATTTGGGGACAGTTTTGGGAGGAATTTGGGACAATTTCAGGCAGGATTTGGGGACGATCTCGGGGGGAGTTGGGGCAGGATTTTGGGGGGATTTGGGGTGATCTGGAGCAGGGTTTTAGGGGGATTTGGGGCAGGGTTTTGGGGTGGTTTGGGGCAGGATTTTGGGGTGGTTTGGGGCAGGATTTTGGGGGGATTTGGGGCAGGATTTTGGGGTGAGTTTGGGCAGGATTTTGGGGGTTTTTGGGGTGATCTGGGGCAGGGTTTTGGGGTGAGTTTGGGCAGGATTTTGGGGGGATTTGGGGCAGCATTTTGGGGTGGTTTGGGGCAGGGTTTTGGGGGTGGTTTGGGGCAGGATTTTGGGGGGATTTGGGGCAAGATTTTGGGGGGCTTTGGGGTGATCTGGGGCAGGGTTTTGGGGTGATCTGGGGCAGGGTTTTTGGGGTGATCTGGGCAGGGTTTTGGGGTGGTTTGGGGCAGGGTTTTGGGGTGATCTGGGGCAGGGTTTTGGGGTGATCTGGGGCAGGGTTTTGGGGTGGTTTGGGGCAGGGTTTTGGGGTGATCTGGGGCAGGGTTTTGGGGTGATCTGGGGCAGGGTTTTGGGGTGATCTGGGGCAGGGTTTTGGGGTGGTTTGGGGCAGGGTTTTGGGGGTGATCTGGGGCAGGGTTTTGGGGTGGTTTGGGCAGGGTTTTGGGGTGATCTGGGGCAGGGTTTTGGGGTGGTTTGGGGCAGGGTTTTGGGGTGATCTGGGGCAGGGTTTTGGGGTGATCTGGGGCAGGGTTTTTGGGGTGATCTGGGGCAGGATTTTGGGGTGGTTTGGGGCAGGGTTTTGGGGTGATCTGGGGCAGGATTTTGGGGTGGTTTGGGGCAGGGTTTTGGGGGGATTTGGGGCAGGATTTTGGGGTGATCTGGGGCAGGGTTTTGGGGTGATCTGGGGCAGGGTTTTGGGGTGGTTTGGGGCAGGGTTTTGGGGTGGTTTGGGGCAGGGTTTTGGGGTGATCTGGGGCAGGGTTTTGGGGTGGTTTGGGGCAGGATTTTGGGGTGGTTTGGGGCAGGGCTTTGGGGTGATCTGGGGCAGGGTTTTGGGGTGATCTGGGGCAGGGTTTTGGGGTGATCTGGGGCAGGATTTTGGGGTGGTTTGGGGCAGGGTTTTGGGGGGATTTGGGGCAGGATTTTGGGGTGATCTGGGGCAGGGTTTTGGGGTCTCTCTCTCCCTCTCACACTCACGTTTCATGCGGCTCCAGAGCTGCCCTCCCCCCTTCTTGCCCTTCGGGGGCGGCCCCTCGCCGTAGTGGGGGGAGGGGAAGGGGGCGGAGCCCCCCGGGGGGGTTCCCCCGCCCCCCCCCGCCCCGCCGGCCCCCCCCGAGCCCCCCAGGTTGTGGGGAGGGGGCTGGGGGGGCGCGGCCGGGGGGGGCTGGGGGGCGGCGAAGGGCGACGCCTCGTCCAGGCCGGGCACGGGGGGCTGCTGTGGGAACAGGGGGAGGGGCGTCAGCGGGAGGCGCCCCCAGGGCCGGGGCCCGCCCCGCCCCCAAGTCCCCGCCCCCCGTACCTGGCCCAGGTTGTTCTGCTGCTGGGGGGGGGGCGGGGGGGGGCGGCTGCTGCTGCTGGGGGGGGGGCGGGGGCGTAGGAGGCCCCGCCCCCCGCGGCGTAGGGGGCGCTGGGGGCGCCATAGCCGGGGTACACCCCCTGCTGCGGGGGAAAAGTTCATTAGTGAACCATTAATTAGTTAATGAGACAGCCCAGGGACCCCCCTGTGCGTTAATGGTACAGCCCATTAATGGGACACCCCCCGTTGTGGGCGGACAATCGATTAATGAACCATTAATTAGTTAATGAGACAGCCCAGGGACCCCCCAATGCGTTAATGGTACAGCCCATTAATGGACACCCCCTGCTGCGGGGGGAAAATCGATTAATGAACCATTAATTAGTTAATGAGACAGCCCAGGGACCCCCCTGTGCGTTAATGGTACAGCCCATTAATGGGACACCCCCTGCTGCGGGGGGAAAATCGATTAATGAACCATTAATTAGTTAATGAGACAGCCCAGGGACCCCCCAATGCATTAATGGTACAGCCCCATAGCCGGGGTACACCCCCGCTGTGGGGGAGAAATCAATTAATGAATCCCTAATAATTAACGAGACAACCCAGGGACCCCCCCAATTAAATAATGAAACCCTGAAATCCCTAACTAATTAACGGTACAGCCCAGAGCCCCCCCCCCAAATTAATTAACGGGGCAGCCCAGAGACCCCTCCGCCCCATTCCGGGGGTCCCACATCCCCATTCCGGGGGTCCCACATCCCATTTTCAGGGGTCCCACATCCCCATTCCGGGGGTCCCACATCCCCATTTTTGGGGGTCCCACATCCCCATTTTCGGGGGTCCCACATCCCCATTCCGGGGGTCCCCACATCCCCATTCCGGGGGTCCCACATCCCCATTTTGGGGGTCCCACATCCCCATTTTTGGGGGTCCCACATCCCCATTCCGGGGGTCCCACATCCCCCATTTTTGGGGGTCCCACATCCCCATTCCGGGGGTCCCACATCCCCACTCCGGGGGGTCCCACATCCCCATTTTGGGGGGGTCCCACATCCCCATTCCGGGGGTCCCACATCCCGTTTCCGGGGGGTCCCAAATCCCCACTCCGGGGGTCCCACATCCCCATTCCGGGGGTCCCACATCCCCATTTTGGGGGGTCCCACATCCCCATTCCGGGGGTCCCACATCCCCGTTTCCGGGAGTCCCACATCCCCACTCCGGGGGGTCCACATCCCCACCTCCGGGGGTCCCCACATCCCCGTTTTGGGGGGTCCCACATCCCCATTTTTGGGGTCCCACATCCCCATTTCGGGGGTCCCACATCCCCGTTTTCGGGGGTCCCACATCCCCGTTTTGGGGGGTCCCACATCCCGGTTTTGGGGGGTCCCACATCCCCACTCCGGGGGTCCCACATCCCCATTCCGGGGGTCCCACATCCCCCACTCCGGGGGTCCCACATCCCCATTTTCGGGGGTCCCACATCCCCACTCCGGGGGTCCCACATCCCCGTTTTCGGGGGTCCCACATCCCCATTTTGGGGGGTCCCACATCCCCACTCCGGGGGTCCCACATCCCACTCCGGGGGTCCCACATCCCCGTTTTGGGGGTCCCACATCCCCATTTTTGGGGTCCCACATCCCCATTTCGGGGGTCCCACATCCCCGTTTTCGGGGGTCCCACATCCCCGTTTTGGGGGGTCCCACATCCCGGTTTTGGGGGGTCCCACATCCCCACTTCCGGGGGTCCCACATCCCCATTCCGGGGGTCCCACATCCCCACTCCGGGGGTCCCACATCCCCATTTTCGGGGGTCCCACATCCCCACTCCGGGGGTCCCACATCCCCGTTTTCGGGGGTCCCACATCCCCATTTTCGGGGGTCCCACATCCCCATTCCGGGGGGTCCCACATCCCCGTTTCCGGGGGTCCCACATCCCCATTTCCGGGGGTCCCACATCCCCGTTTCGGGTCCCCCCTCACCACGGGGTAGTAGTATCCGTAGGGGTAGTAGCCCCCCCGTAGGGCTGGTACCACTGGTAGTACGGGGGGGGCTGCACGGACGGCTCGGCCGCGGACGGGGCGGTGGAGTACTGCGGGGGGGAGGGGGGACACGGGGGTGAGACCCCAAACACAGAGAGACCCCCAAAATATAGAGACCCCCCAAAATATAGAGACCCCAAACATAGAGACCCCAAAAACAGAGAGACCCCCCAAAAATATAGAGACCCCAAAAACAGAGAGATCCCCCAAAAACAGAGAGACCCCCAAAAACAGAGACCCAAACACCAGAGACCCCAAAAACAGAGACCCCCAAAAACAGAGACCCCAAAAACTCCCCCCCACACCCCATCTCCCCCCCCACCCCCCCTATCCCCCCCCCAAGACCCCAAAATATAGAGACCCCCAAAAACAGAGAGACCCCCCCACCAAACCCCACAGAGACCCCAAACATAGAGACCCCCAAAAACTAGACCCCCCCTCAAACAGAGACCCCCCTCAATACACCCCCCCCAAGCTCTACCCCCCCCCACAACCCCCCCTCTACCCCCTCTCCCCCCCCCCCCAACACACCCCCCAACTCCCCCCCCTACTCCACCCCCCCCACTCCCCCCCCCAACCCTCACAGACTCCCCAAATTCCCCCCAAAACCCTTCAGGACACCCCGAAATTTCCCCCCAGATTCCCGGTAATTCCCCCGGAATCCCCCCAGAGCCCCTCAGGATCCCCAAAAAATCCCCCAAGACCTTCCAGGATGCCCCAAAGCCCCTCAGGGACCCCCGAATCCCCCAAATCCGCACCAAATCCCCTCAGGACCCCCCAAATCCCCCAAATCCGCCCCAAAGCCCCTCAGGGACCCCCAAATCCCCCAAATCCGCCCCAAAGCCCCTCAGGGACCCCCAAGAAACCTCCCAAGACCCTCCGGGTCCCCCAAAGCGCCTCAGGACACCCCAAAGCGCCTCAGGGACCCCCAAAGCCCCTCAGGACCCCCCGAATCCCCCAAATCCGCCCCAAATCTCCTCAGGACCCCCCGAATCCCCCAAATCCCCCCCAAAGCCCCTCAGGACCCCCCGAATCCCCCAAATCCGCCCCAAAGCCCCTCAGGATCCCCGAAATCCCCTCAGGACCCCCCAAATCCCCCAAATCCGCCCCAAAGCCCCTCAGGACCCCCCAAATCCCCCAAATCCGCCCCAAAGCCCCTCAGGACCCCCCAAATCCCCCAAATCCGCCCCAAAGCCCCTCAGGACCCCCCAAATCCCCCAAATCCGCCCCAAAGCGCCTCAGGACCCCCCAAATCCGCCCCAAATCTCCTCAGGACCCCCCAAATCCCCTCAGGACCCCCCGAATCCCCCAAATCCGCCCCAAAGCCCCTCAGGGACCCCCAAATCCCCCAAATCCGCCCCAAAGCCCCTCAGGACCCCCCAAATCCCCCAAATCCGCCCCAAAGCGCCTCAGGACCCCCCAAATCCGCCCCAAAGCCCCTCAGGACCCCCCGAATCCCCCAAATCCGCCCCGAAGCCCCTCAGGGACCCCCGAAATCCGCCCCAAGGCCGCCGAGCCCCGCAGCCCCCAGGAGCCTGGAGGAGCGGCCGAAACCGCCGCCACGCGGCCCGGGCGGGCCCGAGCCCCGACCTGCGGCCCTGCGGCCGCTCCCGCGGCGCTCTTCGCCCCGCCGGCGGCGGCCTTGCTGATGCTGGCCAGCGCCTGCCGCGCCTTCTCCCACTCCGGGTTCTCGGCGGGCACCGCCGCCTCCTCCCGCGCGCCGCCGGCGCCGAACGGGGCGGCCCTGGGGGGGGGAGGGAGAGCAGCGCGGTTGGGATCCGGTGCGGGCCCCGCTTCCCCCCCGGTCCGCCCGGAGCCGCGCTCACCACTCGCGCTGCTCGCCCAGGTTGGCGGCCATGGCGGGGCGGCCAAGATGGCGGCGCCTCCTTCTCCCTCGCGGAGCCGCTTCCGGTTGGCGCCGCCCCGCGCGGCCGATGGGGGACGGTGGCCGCGAGGGGGCAACGTAACGGACGCGCGCGAGGGGCGGCGGACGGCGGCCGCGAGGGGACGAACTTAGCGGGATGCGCGAGCGCGGGGCGCGTTTTGGGGGTCCCGGGGGAATTTGGGGCGGTTCTTGGGGGTCCCAGGGGGGAATTGGGGTCCCAGAGGGGATTGGGGCGGGTTTGGGGGTTCCAAGGGGGGGATTTGGGCAGTTTTGGGGGTCCCGGGGGAGAATTTGAGGGTCCTCCCCTGTATCAACCCCCCAGAGCCCTTCGGGGGTCGCCAGCCCCCCTGTGCCCCCCAGAATTTCCCCCAAATTCCCCCCCAGGGGCAGCAGCGGCAGCGCCCGGACAGAGGGGACCGCGGAACTTGGGGGCTGCTCCCCAAAACTGGGGGATTTCACTCCAAAACTGGGGGATTTCACCCCAAAACTGGGGGATTTCACCCCAAAACTGGGGGATTTCACCCCAAAACTGGGGGATTTCACCCCAAAACTGGGGGATTTTACCCCAAAATTGGGGGATTTCACCCCAAAACTGGGGGATTTTACCCCAAAATTGGGGGATTTCACCCCAAAACTGGGGGATTTTACCCCAAAAATTGGGGGATTTTACCCCAAAACTGGGAGATTTTACCCCAAAACTGGGGGATTTTACCCCCAAAATTGGGGGATTTTACCCCAAAACTGGAAGATTTCACCCCAAAACTGGGGGATTTCACCCCAAAATTGGGGGATTTTACCCCAAAATTGGCGGATTTTACTCAAAACTGGGGGATTTCACCCCAAAATTGGGGGATTTCACCCCAAAACTGGCGGATTTTACCCCAAAACTGGAAGATTTCACCCCAAAATTGGGGGATTTTACCCCAAAACCGCGAGCTTTCAATCCCTCAAACTGGGAAACGTTTTTCCCAAAACCGGAGGATTTTATCCCAAACCTGGGACGTTTTATCTCCAGAATTCAGACTTTTCCACCCCCAAAACCGGGCGTTTTATCCCCAAATTTGGACCTTTTCCCCCCCAAAATTCGGGGTTTTCACTCCCCAAAACCGGGATTTTCCCCCCAAACCCCAAATTCCCTCCCCCACCCTTCCGTCCCCTTCCCCCAACGGAAAAAAACCCCACAAAAACACCCAAAAAACCCCAAAAACTGGAAAAAAAATCGATTTAATTCGGTGGGGGAGGGGCGGGGTCTCCGGGGGGGGGAGGGGCTTCCCCCCTTTTTTTTTTTAAATTTTTAAATTTTTTTTTTTAATTTTTTTTTATTTTTCTTCTTTCTCCATACGAAACGTCACCGCGGTGCGGGGGGAGGGGGAGGGGAGAGGGTGGGGGAGGGGCTTCGGGCTGGGGGGAGGGGTCGCTACAACCAGAAACCAGCACGGTGAGGGGGGAGGGGAAAAAACGGGGAAAAACCGGGAAAATTCGGGAAAAACCGGGAAAAACCGAGGAAAAACCGGGCAAACAAAGGGGGGAGGGGCTGGACGCGGGGCCCCCCCGGGGTTGGGGGCGTTTTTTGGGGCAGTTCCGGGGGTTTTGGGGGCGCCGCGGGGCCTTTGCCGGCGCTACCAGAAGTCGCGGCGATGGTACGAGTCGGGGTCGCAGAACTTGGTGACCACGACGCGGTTGGCGAACTTGCGGCCGGTCAGGCCCTGCATGGCCTTCTGGCAGTCGAACACCGAGGTGAACTCCACGAAGATCTGGGCGGAAAAACCGGGATTTCGGTTAATTTGGGGTGGCTTGGGGGGGTTTCGGTGATTTCGGGTCATTTCGGGTCATTTTGGGTCATTTCGGGGGGATTTGGGGCACAGGTCAGGGTCAGACCCACAGGGGCCTTCTGGCAGTCGAACACCGAGGTGAACTCCACGAAGATCTGGGCGGAAAAACGCGGATTTTGGGGAAAGGGTTTGGGGTGCCACACCTGGGCGCACCTGGGCACACACCTGGGCGCACCTGGGCACACCTGGGCACACCTGGATCCATCCCACACCTGTCCCACCCTGCCAGGGCCACACCTGGGCGCACACCTGGGCGCACTTGGGCACACCTGGGCACACCTGGGCGCACCTGGGCACACCTGGGCACACCTGAGTGCACCTGGGCACACACCTGGGCGCACACCTGGGCACACCTGGGCGCACCTGGGCACACACCTGGGCACACCTGGGCGCACCTGGGCACACCTGGGCACACCTGAGTGCACCTGGGCGCACAGGTGAGCCGATTTCTCCGCTCTCCCACCTTCCCACAGCTCCGAACCTTCCCAGACCCCAACACCTCCAGAGTGTGGATCCATCCCACACCTGTCCCACCCTGTCAGGGCTGCACCTGGGCGCACCTGGGCACACCTGGGCGCACCTGGGCACACCTGGGCACACCTGGGCGCACACCTGGGTGCACCTGGGCACACCTGGGCACACACCTGGGCACACCTGGGCGCACCTGGGCACACCTGGGCACACACCTGGGCGCACCTGGGCGCACCTGGGCACACACCTGGGTGCACACCTGGGCACACCTGGGCACACCTGGGCACACACCTGGGCACACACCTGGGCGCACAGGTGAGCCGATTTCTCCGCTCTCCCACCTTCCCACAGCTCCGAACCTTCCCAGACCCCAACACCTCCAGAGTGTGGATCCATCCCACACCTGTCCCACCCTGCCAGGGCCACACCTGGGCGCACCTGGGCGCACCTGGGCACACCTGGGCACACCTGGGCGCACCTGGGCGCACAGGTGAGCCGATTTCGCCGCTCTCTCACCTTCCCGCAGCCCGGCACCTCGACGCCGTCCACGGGCCGCGGGATCTCGATGGATTTGACGGTGCCGTACTTGCCGCACTCGTCGCGGACGTCCTCGACGATCTCCTCGTACTCCTCGTCGTCCAGCAGCTCCTCGGGCAGCACCATGTTGAGCAGGCAGAGCACCTCGGTGGGGTGGCCGCCCATCTGCACCTGCGAGCTCATCAGCCCCGGCACCTGCAGCGTCACCGGCGTCTGGTTGATGGTGCTCTGCGGGCCGGAGCGGCGGAAGGTGACCGGAAAACCGGGGAGAACGGGGAAAGTTAATGGGAAAGTTGGGGGGGAATGGGGGAAAAATCAGGGGAAAAATGGGAGAAAATTGGGGGAGAATTAATGGGGAAAAGGGGGAAAATTGGGGGAAAATTAGGGAAAAATTGGAGAAAAATTAACGGGAAATTGGGGGGAAAACGGGGGAAATTTGGGGAAAAATCGGGGAAAAAACGGGAGAAAATTGGGAAATTAGGGGAAAATCAGGGGGAAATGGGAAAAATTGGGGGAAAATTAATGGGAAAATGGGGGAAAAATTAACGGGAAAATGGGGGAAACCAAAAAAGGAAATGGGAGAAAACCGGGGAATTTCGGGCGTTTTGGGGAAGGGATTTCGGGGGGATTTGGGGGGGAAATTTTGGGAATTCTGGGGAATTTTGGGGTCCCCCCCACTCACCAGGGTGGCGTTCGTGGGGGATTTGGGGCCGTTTTCGGGGGGGATTTTGCGGTTTCTCAGGGGTTTTTTGGGGGATTTTCCGGGGGATTTTCTGGGATTTGGGAATTCTGGGGAATTCGGGGGATTTTCGGCGTCCCCCCCACTCACCAGGGTGGCGTTCTTGGGGATTTTGGGGTTTTCGGGGGGGGATTTTGGGGTTTTCAGGGGGGGATTTTGGGGTTTCTTGGGGGGTTTTTTTGGGGATTTTCGGGGGGATTTTCTGGGATTTGGGAATTCTGGGAATTCTGGGGAATTCGGGGGATTTTCGGCGCCCCCCCACTCACCAGGGTGGCGTTCTTGGCGCCCACGCTCGCCCTCTGCACCAGCAGCTTCTTGTCTCCCAGCTGCATCCCGTTGAGCCCCGCGATGGCCTGGGGGGGACACGGGCATTTCGGGGCCGTTTTCCCGGGAATTTGGGCGCCATTCCCAGGCCCTTCCGGCACCGTTTTATCGGGTGATTCCAGAACCGGTTCTGCCCATTTTGGGCACCACGGTTAAGGTGGTTCTGGCACCATTTCCAGGTGATTTTGGCGCCGTTTTCTGGCAGTTTCGGGGCGATTTTTTGGGATCTTTGTGCCATTTCGGGGCGGTTTCGGGGCCGTTTATGGTGGGATCTTTGTGCCGGTTTTGGGGCCGTATTTGGTGGGATTTTTGTGCCGGTTTTGGTGGCACCTTTGCGCCATTTTTGTGCCGTTTTTGGCGCGGTTTTCGGGGCAGTTTTGGCCAGTTTTTGGTGGGATCTTTGTGCCATTTTTGGCACATTTTCGGGGCGGTTTCTGGCCGTTTTTGGTGGGATTTTTGCGCCGTTTTTGGGGCGGTTTTGGGGCGGTTTTCGGGGCGGTTTTTGGGGCGGTTTTGGGCGGTTTCTGGTGGGATCTTTGTGCCATTTTTGGCACATTTTCGGGGCGGTTTCGGGGCGGTTTTTGGTGGGATCTTTGTGCCGTTTCTGGCACATTTTCGGGGCGGTTTCTGGCCATTTTTGGTGGGATCTTTGTGCCGTTTTTGGCACAGTTTTCAGGGTGGTTTCTTGCCGTTTTTGGTGGGATTTTTGCGCCGGTTTCGGGGCGGTTTCTGGCCGTTTTTGGTGGGATCTTTGTGCCATTTTTGGCACATTTTCGGGGCGGTTTCGGGCGGTTTTTGGTGGGATTTCGGTGCCGTTTTCGGCGCGGTTTCGGGGCGCACCTGGTCGGTGACGTTGATGTCCACGTACTCGCAGAAGGCGTAGCCCTTGCTCAGCCCCGTGGCGCTGTCCTTGACCAGGTTAAAGGCCTTGAGGGGCCCGAAGGACGTCAGCAGCTCCTTCACCTGCGGCGGCGCGAGGAACGGGCTGGGCCACCCGCAATCCGGGAATTCCCGCCCGGAATCCGGGAAATCCCGCCCAAAATTCAGAATTCCCGCCCGGAATCCGGGAATTCCCGCCCACAGAAATTCCAGAATCCCCACAAAGAGTTTGGGATTCCCACCTAGAAGCTTTAGAACTCCCACCCCAGCAAATTCCAAGTTCCCCTGGAGTTGGGGAATTCCCACCCCAAACTCCGGAATTTGTACCCAGAGTTCGGGAATTTCCACCCGAAACTCCGGAATTCCCACCCAGAATCTGGAATTCCCACCCGGAAATCCAGGATTCCCCCGGAGTTCGGGAATTCCCACCCGAAACTCGGGGGTTCCCACCCGAAATCCGGGAATTTCCATCCAGAAATTCGGGAATTCCCACCCGGGAATTTGGGAGTCCCCTCCCCCCCCCCAAAAAAATCCTGGGGGTCTTTTCCTGCTCCTTGTCCTGATCCCAGCCAAATTCGGGGGAATTTTGGGGAATTTTGGGGGAATTTTGGGGGATTTTTGGGGATTTTGGGGGATTTTTTGGGGATTTTTGGCGATTTTTTTGGGGATTTTTAGGGATTTTTGGGGGATTTTTGGGGTTTTTTGGGGATTTTTTGGGGGATTTTTTGGGGGATTTTGGGGATTTTGGGGATTTTTTGGGATTTTGGGGCTCACCTGGTCGTCGTTCAGGTAGTTGGGGAGGCCCCCGATGAAGAGTTTGTGGGCGGAGTCAGGGACCACCGTGGACACCACGCCTGGGGGACGAACAACCCAAAAAATCACCCAAAAAAACCCCAAAATCACCCAAAACAACCCCAAAAAACCCCAAATCACCCAAAAAACCCCAAAAATCACCCAAAACAACCCCAAAAAAACCAAAATCACCCAAAAAACCCCAAAACAGAAAAAAACACCCCAAAAAACCCCAAATCACCCAAAAAACCCAAAAAACCCCAAAAATCACCCAAAACAACCCCAAAAAAACCAAAATCACCCAAAAAACCCCAAAACAACCCCAAAAATCATCCAAAAAAACCCCCCCAAACCCCGAATCACTCAAAAAAATCCCAAAAAATCACCCCAGACAACCCAAAAAACCCCAAAAAACCCCAAAAAACCCCCCAAAACCAAGAAAGCCCCCCAAAAACCACAAAACACCAAAAAAAAAACCCAAAATCACCCAAAAAACCCCGAAAAACTTTTGGGGTAAATTTTGGGGTGAATTTGGAGATTTTTGGGGTGAGTTTGGGGATTTTTGGGTGGATTTTTGGGGGGAAATTGGGGATTTTTGGGGTGAATTTGGGGATTTTTGGGGTGAATTTGGGGATTTTTGGGGTGAATTTAGGGATTTTTGGGTGGATTTTTGGGGTGAATTTGGGGATTTTTGGGTGGATTTTTGGGGTGAATTTGGGGATTTTTGGGTGGATTTTTGGGGTGAATTTGGGGATTTTTGGGGCGATTTTGGGGTGAATTTGGGGATTTTTGGGGCGATTTTGGGGTGAATTTGGGGATTTTTGGGGTGATTTTTGGGGTGAGTTTGGGGATTTTGGGGTGGATTTTTGGGGTGATTTTTGGGGTGAATTTGGGGATTTTTGGGTGGATTTTTGGGGTGGATTTTTGGGGTGAATTTGGAGATTTTTGGGTGGATTTTTGGGGTGATTTTTGGGATGAATTTGGACATTTTTGGGGTGATTTTGGGGTGACTTTTGGGGTGATTTTGGGGCATTTTGGGGTGGATTTTTGGGGTGAATTTGGGGATTTTTGGATGGATTTTTGGGGTGAATTTGGGGATTTTGGGGTGGATTTTTGGGGTGAATTTGGGGATTTTTGGGGCGATTTTGGGGTGATTTTTGGGCTGAATTTGGGGATTTTGGGGTGGATTTTTGGATGGATTTTTGGGGTGAATTTGGGGATTTTGGGGTGAATTTGGGGCATTTTGGGGTGGATTTTTGGGGTGAATTTGGGGATTTTTGGGGTGATTTTTGGGGTGAATTTGGGGATTTTTGGGTGGATTTTTGGATGGATTTTTGGGGTGAATTTGGGGATTTTTGGGGTGATTTTTGGGGTGAATTTGGGGATTTTTGGGTGGATTTTTGGGGTGGATTTTTGGGGTGAATTTGGAGATTTTTGGGTGGATTTTTGGGGTGATTTTTGGGATGAATTTGGACATTTTTGGGGCGATTTTGGGGTGATTTTTGGGGTGAATTTGGGGATTTTTGGGGTGATTTTTGGGGTGAGTTTGGGGATTTTGGGGTGGATTTTTGGGGTGATTTTTGGGGTGAATTTGGGGATTTTTGGGTGGATTTTTGGGGTGGATTTTTGGGGTGAATTTGGAGATTTTTGGGTGGATTTTTGGGGTGATTTTTGGGATGAATTTGGACATTTTTGGGGTGATTTTGGGGTGACTTTTGGGGTGATTTTGGGGCATTTTGGGGTGGATTTTTGGGGTGAATTTGGGGATTTTTGGGGCGATTTTTGGGGTGAATTTGGGGATTTTGGGGTGGATTTTTGGATGGATTTTTGGGGTGAATTTGGGGATTTTGGGGTGGATTTCGGGGCGATTTCGGCGCATTCCGGGGCGCCCACCTGGCACGTAAACCGAGGGGTTCTCCGACATGCCGGGCAGCGGCTGGTAGTCGTGGGGCCGCCGGATTTTCAGCGACTGCCCCTGGAAGATGATCCCGTCGAACGCCATCGCCTGCGTCGTCTCGTCCACCGAGCGGAACTGCGGAGGGAAAACGGACCCAAAAACTCCGGATTTCGGGCAAATCCGGGCGGAAAGTCACGGAGCTGCCGCGGGGAAAGGAGCGGGAGAGCTCGGTCCCGGAAAATCCCCGGGGAAATCGCCCCGGGGCCGGAGGAAAAGGGGCGGGGGGGAGGGGATCCTGGGGGTTTGTGGGGAAGAATTTGGGGAAATCCTGGGATTTTCTTGGGGGCGGTTTCTGGAGTTTGGGGGGTTTTCCTGGAGCGGTTTCGGGAGGTTTGGGGGGATTTCGGGGATTTTTTTCTTTTTTTTTTGGTTTTTTTTGGAGGGAATTTCAGCAGTTCCGAAGGAGAATTCGGGGGTTTTTTGGGAAGGGTTCGTGGGAATTTCGGGGCGGAATTTTGGGGCTGTTCTGGGGTTTTTGGAGCCCTTTTTGGGGAATGTGTTTGGGGTTTTCTGAGCTGTTTTTGGGGATGTTTTTGGGGCTTTTTGGGTTTTTTTTGAGCTGTTTTTGGGGCCACTTCTGAGGATTTTGGGGGTTTTTTTTGAGCTGTTTTAGGGGTTGTTTTGGGGGTTTTTTAAGCTGTTTCTGGGGAACATTTTGGGGCCGTTTCGGGGTTTTTTAAGCCGTTTTTGGAGCCGTTTCTGAGGATTTTGGGGGTTTTTTTTGAGCTGTTTTTGAGGAATGTTTCTGGGGCCGTTTTGCAGTTTTTTAAGCCGTTTTTGGAGCCGTTTCTGAGGATTTTGGGGGTTTTTTTTTGAGCCGTTTTTGGGGTTGTTTCTGGGGTTTTTTAAGCCGTTTTTGGGGCCACTTCTGAGGATTTTGGGGGTTTTTTTTGAGCTGTTTTTGAGAAATGTTTCCGGGGCCGTTTTGGGGTTTTTTGAGCCGTTTTTGGAGCCATTTCTGAGGATTTTGGGGTGTTTTTTTTGCTGCTTTTGGGGCCAACCCCTGGGAATTCCCGTCCCCTTCCCCCGCCGAGCCCCCAAATCCCCGGGATTTTCCCCCAAATGCCCGAATTCCCCCCGAGCTCCCGGGATTCAGGCCGAGACCTCGAGGAAGGCGAAGTTCTTGTCCTGGTTGATCTGCACGGCCAGCACGGGGTTCCCGGGGGCCTGGGTCAGCCCGCCCAGGCGCATCTGCGCGTTGAAGAAATCCATCATCGCCTCCTGCGGGGGGAAAAACGGGATTGGGGTCAGGAAAAGGGGATTTGGGGTTAAAGAAATGGGATTTGGGGACAGGAAAATGGGATTTGGGGTTAAAAAAAGCGGATTTGGGGTCAGGAAAATGGGATTTGGGGACAGGAAAATGGGATTGTGGGTCAGGAAAATGGGATTTGGGGTCAGGAAAATGGGATTTGGGGTTAAAAAAAGGGGATTTGGGGTAAAAAAATGGGATTTGGAGTCAGGGAAATGGGATTTGGGGTTATAAAAGGGGATTTGGGGTCAGAAAAATGGGATTTGGGGTTAAAAAAACGGGATTGGGGTCAGGAAAATGGGATTTGGGGACAGGAAAATGGGATTGTGGGTCAGGAAAATGGGATTTGGGGTCAGGAAAATGGGATTTGGGGTTAAAAAAAGGGGATTTGGGGTAAAAAAATGGGATTTGGAGTCAGGGAAATGGGATTTGGGGTTATAAAAGGGGATTTGGGGTCAGAAAAATGGGATTTGGGGTTAAAAAAAACGGGATTGGGGTCAGGAAAATGGGATTTGGGGTTAAAAAAATGGGATTTGGGGTCAGGGAAATGGGATTGAAATCCATCACCACCTCCTGGGGGAAAAAAACGGGGATTGGGGTCAGAAAAATGGGATTTGGGGACAGGAAAATGGGATTTGGGGTTAAAAAAAGGGGATTGGGGTCAGAAAAATGGGATTTGGGGACAGGAAAATGGGATTGTGGGTCAGGAAAATGGGATTTGGGGTTAAAAAAATGGGATATTGTGTTAAAAAATGAGATTTGGGGTTAAAAAAATGGGATTTGGGGTTAAAAAAATGGGATTTGGGGTTAAAAAATGGGATTGTGGGACAGGAAAACGGGATTGAAATCCATCATCGCCTCCTGGGGGGACAAAACGAGATTGGGGTGAAAAGAACGGGATTTGGGGAGACAAAAATGGGGGTTTGGGTCACAGAAAAGAGATTCTGGGACAGAAATCTGGGATTTTGGGTCAGGAAAAATAAACCCCCGGGATTCCGGGGACAGGAAAACGGGAATTTTGGGTCAGGAAAGTGGAAATCGGGGGGGGGGGGGGGGCTTTGGGGGCAGGAAAACCCCAAATCGCCCCCAAAGCCGCCCAGCAAGGCCCCAAACCCCCAAATAACCCCAAATAACCCCCAAAACACACCAAAAAATCCCCAAAACCCAAAATAACCCCCAAAATCCCCCCCAAAATCCCCCAAACCCCCCCAAAAAATCTCCAAAAACCCCCCCAAAACAAACCCCCAAACCACCAAATCACCCCCCAAAAACCCCCCCAAAAGCCCCCCAAAACCCCAAAATAAACCCCCAAACCACCAAATCACCCCCAAAACCCCCCAAAAAACCCCCCAAAACCCCAAAATAAAGCCCCAAACCACCAAATCACCCCCAAAACCCCCCAAAAAACCCCCCAAAACCCCAAAATAAACCCCCAAACCACCAAATCACCCCCAAAACCCCCCCAAAACCCCCCCAAAACCCCAAAATAAACCCCCAAACCACCAAATCACCCCCAAAACCCCCCAAAAAACCCCCAAAAACCCCAAAATAAACCCCCAAACCACCAAATCACCCCCAAAAACCCCCCAAAACCCCCCAAAACCCCAAAATAAACCCCCAAACCACCAAATCACCCCCAAAACCCCCCCCAAAACCCCCCCAAAACCCCAAAATAAACCCCCAAACCACCAAATCACCCCCAAAACCCCCCAAAAAACCCCCCAAAACCCCAAAATAAACCCCCAACCACCAAATCATCCCCAAAACCCCCCCAAAACCCCCCCAAAACCCCAAAATAAACCCCCAAACCACCAAATCACCCCCAAAAGCCCCCCAAAAAACCCCCAAAACCCCAAAATAAACCCCCAAACCACCAAATCACCCCCAAAACCCCCCAAAACCCCAAAATAACCCCTGAGAAAACCCCCCAACCCCCCAAATAACCCCCCCACCCCCCCCCGGCGCCCGGCGACCTCGGTGATGCCGAAGGGGATGTTGCCCACGTAGAGGCGCCGCGCCTGCCGCGTCATCTGGCTGCCCACCACCGGCACCGGCGTCGGCGTCACCGCCAGCCCGTCGGGGGTCATGGTGGGCAGCAGCGCCGTGGCCGGGATCTGCCCCGCCGCTGCCAGGGGACAGCGCTCGCTGGGGGCGCCACGGGGGCTGGGGGCTGGGGGGGGGCTGGGGTCCCTGGGGTCCCTGGGAGGGGATTTGGGGTCCCTGGGGTCCCTGGGAGGGGGTTTGGGGTCCCTGGGGTCCCTGGGAGGGGGTTTGGGGTCCCTGGGGTCCCTGGGAGGGGATGTGGGGGGATTGGAGAAGGTTTGGGGTCCCTGGGGGGTGGGCTGGGGTCCCTGGGGGGGGAGCTGGGGTCCCTGGGGGGGGAGCTGGGGTCTCTGGGAGGGGGTCTGGGGTCTTTGGGGTCCCTGGGAGGGGATTTGGGGTCTCTGGGAGGGAATTTGGGGTCCCTGGGGTCCCTGGGAGGGATTTGGGGTCTCTGGGGTCCCTGGGTGGGGTTTGGGGTCCCTGGGGGGGATTTGGGGGGATTGGGGAAGGTTTGGGGTCTCTGGGAGGGGGGCTGGGGTCTCTGGAATGGAGTTTGGGGTCTCTGTGTGGGGCTCTGGGGTCCCTGAGTGGGGTTTGGGGTCTCTGGGTGGGATTTGGGGTCCCTGGGGTCCCTGGGAGGGGGGCTGGGGTCCCTGGGGTCGCTAGGAGGAGGTTTGGGGTCTCTGGGGTCTCTGGGGGGGTTTTGGGGTCCCTGGGGTGGATTTGGGGGGATTGGGGAAGGTTTGGGGTCTCTGGGAGGGGATTTGGGGTCCGTGGGTGGGGTTTGGGGTCCTTGGGGGGGGTCTGGGGTCTCTAGGAGAGAATTTGGGGTGTCTGGAGAGGATTTGGGGTCTCTGGGATGGAGTTTGGGGTCTTTACG